>NW_027622401.1:60000-70000 GCF_034508935.2 Berghia stephanieae
ACTACTACAACCACCACCACATCATCATCACTATCACTACTACTACAACTACAACCACCACCACATTATCATCACTACCACTACTACTACTGCAACCACCACCACCATATCATCATCATTGAAATATTTTTTTTTAAATTGAGCTTTATATAGTGCAATATCTACTAAATGTGCTCAAAGCGCTTTACAAGGGGTCCCTGGTCAACATTTAACATGTAGGACGGGACATGACGCCTGTTAGGCGATATTACAATTTTTCGGACAAAGACAACTCTGTTAACGGCCAGGTATTCATTTTACACCTGAGTACGGTGAGAGAATGTGAGTAAAGAGCCTTTTCCAAGGACTTAACTATGCGCCGAGCGCGAGGCTCGAACCCAGGACCTTCCGATCCGGAAGCGAGTGTCATACTACTAGACCACATAGCCGCATAATTACCACTACTACTACAAACACCACAACCACATCATCATCACGACCACTACTACTATACAACTACAATCATCACCACCACCACATCATCATCACTATTACTACTACAACTACAACCACCACCAACACCACATCACCTCACTAACACTCAGTACTACAATCACTACCATTAGGTTTTGGAGCTTTACTTCATTTGAAATAAGGAAACTTCGGAATTGTATTTGTCATTGTGTTTATATATCATAATATAATTCTAATCAGTTATCTATTTAGAACTAGATACTATACAATATGTATGCCAAATACCACCCCAATTCCCCTTTCTTGTGTGCGGGAATTCCTCTTTCGGCATTGAAATTGAGTGTGAGAGAGTCATCACTACACACATAAACAACAGAAACAATTTAAAAACAAGACTATGACACGCAACCACTCACACACGAGGCTATACTATTTATCCTTTTCTCTATATAGAATAGGACAAGACAAACAATAGCTTGACTCTCGCTACACTTCGCATTGATGTTTGTCGTCTCACGAGTTCAACTCTCGGTCGACCTGTCAATATTCCTTTTTGCCTCGGATGTAATCATTAATAGAATGTTGTGTGGTTTTGACGGTGAAGAAAACCTTAAGAAGTCACATTTATATCATTTTAGAGAGATCGTTTTGAATAATTTTGAGTTAAACGAGCGAGCAGCAACTTGTTTTCATGAACGGCCGATCAGCGCTTGTTTACTATAGTAACGCGATTCCCAGCCAACATCAAAATGGCGGATATTTTTCTCATCGAGGCCGCTGGTTGGTTAGCCAATAAGAGCACCGTACGGTTGCCATTGGGTAAATTCCTTGGCAATAAATAAACACCGAGAGACAACCAGATATGCAAAAAATTACATGTATAAATTGATAAAAACAAAACGTCGTTCAATGAAAATCAAGGCTAGAAAGTCATCCAAAAAAAGATTACACGTTAATAAAAACCGGACAATTGAGGGGTTTATTTAGGCTGTTCCATCATTAAAACATACCACTTACCGACCCGAGTTATCAATTGAAATAACAACATTTATCGTATAGTTCGAAGATGACGTCACTCAGGTCTTTGTTATTGTTTTTGCCATCCGCGTTTATGAGTAATGCTCACTGAACTGTATTAACCCGACTATAAAGGTTCATGGATACACAGTTTTGTGTGTTGGTCCGTCATACTTCCGGATGGCAATGTTATGAGCTTCTTAGCCAAGCGCATACTATCTATACATAGCGTTATGTGGCCACAGCAAGCTACTTCCCCTTAGCTCAATTTGCGGCGCTGCGCTGCGACTGACACCGTGGTTATTCCAGTCCTCCTTTGGAATAGACCCTAAGTCAAATTTCCGCTTGAAGATGAAAAAGGGACCTGTATTATTTATTTATTTCATTGACATGTTGAGGAAGCGGAAGCGGAGATAAATTTATATACATGACATATTACAAATCGTTTGTGTGTGTGGTGGGGTGGGGGGGTGTTAGATCAGAATTGTTTTTATTGATTGTTTTGTATTGCTCGTTGCTAAGTCGTCACTCTTTGTCAGTAGTCGTCACCCACTACTTTATTGTTATAACTTGTTGTATTTATAATTATTTGCACGATCTTCATTATTATTGGTATTTATGGTGTGAACTGATATAACATTTTCGCTCCTTTAATGAGTATAGATAGTATGCAGATGACGTCACTCAGGCCTTTGTTATTGTTTTTGCCATCCGCGTTTGTGAGTTGTTCTCACGAAACTGTATCAACCAGACTATAAAAGTTCATGGTTACACAGAGTTTGTGTGTTGGTCCGTTATACTTCCGGATGGCAATGTTGTGAACTCCTTGGCCAAGCGCATTCTATCTATTGGTAAACTGAGTCAACATTCTTGGTCAGTTTCTCTCCAAACGTTGAAAGTGAAGGTTGTAACCCTCTCAATTTTCATCTAGGCAGTTTTAACTGTATATTTAAAATAATTTAAATATTATCTTGGAAGTTTCGGGTTATAGCCCATGTTTTTTCCTATACCGGATTGTCCTCACATTTTAGAGCTTAACGCACCAGAAATGTAAGTTTTTATTTCTAATTAATAGTTATTATGATTCGTATGTAAATTGTCTTAAATATGTAGCCCCATTTGTTCGCTGAGATATACTGATATTCCTTGTGTTAATAATCTGTTATCCTTCCATATGTTCCATCCATATTTCTTGAGATATACTCGTTTTCATTGTATCAAATAATAGGCTGTCATTCCGTATGTTCCAATCATTATGTAAAGGCCTTAGTCTATCGTTAAATAGATATTTACTGTCATGTCATGTGAGTAGTATTCATGTTTTAACGTACTACTTTTATTTATTTTTCTTTCTATGTTTCCATTTGATTATAATTAAATTGTCAAATGGGGAGACATTCGATATTTGTTAAGCATATTAATAGGATTCCACAGTCTGACGTCACGTCCGCCTAGCAACGAACCGGCTGGCTCTAAACAAAAAAATCCGTGCTTGGTCCGGGAAAGGAATAATTGGAAAATCGCTCAAAAAACAATTTTTATCTTAAATATGGTCCAGTGTTTTGTACCAGATTGTCTGCACCAGTCAGAGAGTCACTCCTGCAAGTTTTACAGATTTCCAAATGGAGAGGCAGACAAAAAATTGAGGAAAAAATGGATCACTTTAGTCAGGTAAGCACGCACGCCTCTTCGAACATTTGATAGAGTTCGTAGTCTAGATCTAGGTCAAGTTCTAGCTTACGTAGACCTATATTTTATGATTAAAGTGTACAATTGCACGAAATTATAAATAAAAATACATTCCAAACTAGGTTTTTATTGAAGTTGAAGCAAAAATGATATCTCAATCTACACGTTTTGATGCTGAGGCTGATAGATAAACTATAAACTGAATGAGAGTTCAGTTCTACTGATAAGTGATAATTTTTTTAAAAGTAGAAAAATAGAAGAAAGAGAAGAAAATATTTGTTAAAATCTTACTTAAAACTCGATACCTTTATGGCAAAATGAAAATAAATAAATAAAATAACGGAACCCCCCCCCCCCCCCCTCACGCAGATATTTCTCTCTCTCTCTCTCTCTCTCTCTCTCTCTCTCTCTCTCTCTCTCTCTCTCTCTCTCTCTCTCTCTCTCTCTCTCTCTCTCTCTCTCTCTCTCTCTCTCTCTCTCTCTCTCTCTCTCTCTCTCTCTCTCTCTCTCTCTCTCTCTCTCTCTCTCTCTTTCACACACACACACACTTTCCTCTTTTTTGGAAAGTTTCTCTGATTCTCTGCCATGCCTCCCCTCCCCGGCAGCCGAGGTGGCAACTCTGTGTGAACGAAGCAAGATGGCGGCAGGGACCTCTCTCCTTTACCAATGCCCGATTGTTGACACTCCAACGTTTTCATCACCGTACTGGCCAGTACAGTACTGACTGACTGAAATAAATAGAAAACGCCAGTCTTGCCCCACTCAACCCCAAGATCAACTTTAAATGTGTAAATTTAAGAATTCATATTTTTATATACCTAGTCAAAATCATCAAAAGAAGTAATGAGGAAGGGCGACATTTTGCTGAATGTGCGATTTCATAAAAGACAGGCGAGAGACCCACCAGTAACCTAGTCTCTTGCACACCTTTGATTTATCATGCATTGAGCTGATGTCAAACAAGATAGTCTAAAACAAAGTACTTATCAAATTAAATAATATCAATATGCCCAACAGAATTATTGTTTTTTAAAAATCTTTTCTTTTCAGAAGAAAGGACAAAAGATCCAACATCATCATCAAGAGTGTGTTCTTGTCACTTCAGAGATGGCGACAAAGCCAACCTCCCTGAATTGTTTGACAGAAATAAAAATAAATTATTTCCATCAGAGCCAGAAAGAAAGAAAAGAAAAGTGACACAAGGAATTCCCACCCCATCTCAATTGGCACCAACATCAAGAAGACCACCACCACCATCATCATCATCATCATGATCATCATCATCATCATCATCACCATCATCATCATCATCATCATCATCATCATCATCATCATCATCATCATCATCATCATCGGCTCAACTCTCTTCATCATCATCACAAAGTCCCACCTTTAAAAAAACCAGATTCCTCATCATCATTATTTTCCTCCTCATCATCATCCTCATCATCATTATCTTCTCCCTCATCATCATCTCAACTCTCGTCACCATTATCACAGGATTCCATCTTTAAAAAAAACAGATTGTAGAACAAGTGAGGATATTTTAAATAGAACAATAAATTTAATTCAAGAACAAGAAATTACAGACAAACATAAGGGAATAGCTAGCTTAAAAAAACAACTTAGTTAGATTCAATGCACTTACACTGTTTCAAGCCTTACAGAGAAAGTTTTTCGAATGGAGACAGGTGTACATTCTTTTAAAATATTTAATATTATTGTTCAATAAGTTGAGTGCTTTAGAGGTAACATTATTTATTATAGTGGATGGGAAGTTCAGGAAGAGACAGTTGCATTAAAAGACAAAATTTTCATTACACTTATGAAACTTGGACAGAACTACACGAACCTTCATATTTCACAATTGTTTAGCGTTAGTGAAAGTACTATAACAAATATTATACAAACTTTTATTCATGTTTTACATAAGGCATAAGCTTCTCTTTGAAAATGTCATGAAGGTTACATGCCCTTCTAGACATAAAAATAAACTATCAGCTCCATCATCATTTTTAAGATTTCTAAATTGTAGAATGATCATTGATTGTACAGATGACCAAATTGCTATTCCTAAAGAAATGGATAAACAACGGTTAACTTATTCTTCTTATAGGTCCATGAATTCTGTTAAAGCTCTTGTTGGTGTGAGTCCAAATGGTGTGATAAATTTTGTTTCTAAACTTTATCCAGGGTCTGTCTCGGATAAGGTCATTGTACAAAATTGTGGATTACTAAAACTTTTAATTTTAAGCCCTGGAGATTTAATTTTAGCAGATAAAGCTTTCCTGATTCAAGATATTTTACCTCAAGGAGTAACTGTAAATATCCCTCCCTTTTTACATAATAAATTTACTGAAAATGAGATTTTATTAACAAAAGAAATTGCTTCATGTAGAATTCATGTTGAGAGGGCTAATGGAAGACTGAAAAATGTTAACATCCTCTCATATATTCCAACCATGTTAAGAGAAACATCTGATATTATTTTTCAATTAGTTGCAGCACTTGTCAATCTCCAGTCTCCTCTTATTAAGGAGACTGCATTTTGTTAGCTTTGCCATTTATTTTGTACAACACACATGTTTTGTTCATCATCATCAAATCACCATTCAAAATAATGGTTTTGTAGGTCACCCATACATGATTTTACATGATAATCATGACAAATTATGGCATTGCTGTATCAATGTATGTTCAATGTCATTAACATTGTTAAATAAAATATGACAAATTAGTTTTGGACTGAATCAACCCAAGGCATCATCAAGATAGATCTGTGGAAGTAAAATAATAAAAGATTCAAATTTAGAGCTGCGACCATGCTCAATAGGCAAAAGACAAACTAATAAAACGTCTGTTGTGGTCTTGTGGTATGACACTCGCTTTTAGATCAGAAGGTCCTGGGTTTGGGCCTCGCTCAGCGCATAGTTGAGTCCTTGGAGAAGGCTCTTTACTCACAATCTCTCACCGTACTCGGGTGTCAAATGAGTACCTGGCCATTAACAGCGTTGTCTCTGTCCGAAAAAATTGTAATATCGCCTAACAGGCATCATGTCCCGTCTTACATGTTAAATGTTGCTGTAGGCCAGGGACCCCTTGTAAAGC
This sequence comes from Berghia stephanieae, assembly GCF_034508935.2. Taxonomy (NCBI): domain Eukaryota; kingdom Metazoa; phylum Mollusca; class Gastropoda; order Nudibranchia; family Aeolidiidae; genus Berghia; species Berghia stephanieae. Next base: position 66,268 of record NW_027622401.1, read on the forward strand.
ACTTTGAGCACATTTAGTGGATATTACGCTATATAAAAGCTCAATTAAAAAAAAAAATTAAGTGGTTCTTTCATTCGTCTTGCTTTGTTGATAAAGGGGAAATCCGAAACGTCCATTTTATCTGTTTTCGTATATTAAATTGAAGTTCACATTCAATTTCACAATGTTATTGATCTCTTCGAGTTTCAAGCAGCAACATTTACATTACACCTTAACCCAATAGGAAGTTTAGTTTACCGTGACTAACACTGGTCTAAATGAATAAACAAAATTCCCTTTATTCATCCCATAGAGGAAATTTGTCTCTAGGTCTTTTCCCAGGGAAGACTGGAATAACCGCGGTGCAGCGCCGCAAATTGAGCTAGGGCGAGGTGACTTGCTCAAGGCCACACAGCCCAGCGGCGGGTGAACGAACTCGGTACCTTTCGGGTACGAAGCAAAGACCGTAACTCTGATCCACGCTACCCCTATGCCTACCACATGAAGTATAATAAAATGTCTAGCGTGATTGGTGATTGTGATGCTCATATGAGTATTATAATAAAGGTTACAATACGATACTAAATAGTATGTAGTAGACTATAGTCAATAGCAACGAAAATTAGCGAAGCAAGACCTCAAAGTCAAAGACTCAAAGTCCGTGGTCCATAGCCATAAGATAAAAACACAATGATTCAATGACTCTCTCTCTCTCTAACTAAAATCGAACGTAAACAGTAAAATATTTCCATTGGATATACTAAATCAACTTAAACTCAAAGTAAACTGATTATTGTCCAACAGTAGTTTTACGGGGATGTGAGATTTTGAGAGTGCGAGTCAGAAGACGAAATGACTTACCTTCACAGAATACTCTTTATTCTTCGCGCTGGCTTGAACTTTGCCGAACATCATGCCATCTGAGTAAGTGAAAGTCAAAACATGACCTGACTGATGATGATTTTCACCTCGCGAGACACTTTTATGCTCATTGAAGAAGTATTTCATAAGGGCGGAGATGGAAATAAAGTTAGTGTCGCCATTTTTCTCGATTGTTTAGAGCCAGCCGGTTCGTTACCATGCGTTGCTGCGCGGGATGACGTCACGACTTTTGAAGACTATTATCATTACGTATTTTATTTATGTTTATAAAATTTAATGTGACCAAAATATATATTTTTTAAAATATTATATTTTGCAGTCGACATGCCGCACATGCTACTGCTGTAAACTTCTACTCTACATGTTTTTCTACCGTTGTCCTGTTATTCCACTGCATCGTTTCTTCAATCGTCCATCATCTATTAAACATCGTCTTCATCTTTATCAACAACAACGTTCTCGTTATTCACTTCATCTGTGGGTATGGCAGCATTCGCCCTGGTGCGATTCGTCATAATATTGTAATACCCAAATTAGAGGGGGGGGGGGGGGGGGGGGGGTTGCTATGTTACAACATTCATTTACCGTAATAATTGAAAATAGAACGAATGACAAAATACTAAGAATAAGCAGAGAGATGTCGGTTATGCGAATAGGCAGTGGTGTGTCTGCATGTGTATCATATTGTACACACACACACACACACACACACACATGCAGTGCCGATAATAAGTGCTTTTTTACGAAACCCGACAATATCCGGCAAAGTTATGGGAAGTAGACAACTGTGGGGAGTGAACCTGAGAGTCAGGGAAGTGTACACCAGTCGAGAGTGAACCTGAGACTATGGTTATCGTAAAAAAGACACACCCCTTGTCTGTGAGTGAAATAATTGGAGTTCCTCTCTCTCTCTCTCTCTCTCTCTCTCTCTCTCTCTCTCTCTCTCTCTCTTCTCTCTCCTCCTCTCTCTCCTCTCTCTCTGTGTGTGTGTGTGTGTGATTGATGTTTTGTTTTGTTTCCGTTTATTTGTTTTTTTGTTGTGAGTGTGAGGTGATATCTCTTCTTCCAATGAATCATCTCTCTTGGTGATTAATTTCGTTTTAAATAATATCTATTTCCCATTATATACGCATCGGATATGCAAAATGCAAGAGGTGGCTTGTTGACGGCCACATTAGACGGTGGATATACAAACTAGGTATTTTTCGGGTACGAAGCAAAGGCCACACCGCTGAAATAGATGCACAACCGAGCAGGTCCTTGCTCTCACCTCCTTAATTGAAAATGGATTTGAAAATAAATTAAAAACAGGCACAGTGTTTATTGATCTCTCTGCTGCGTATGACACAGTGTGGACTGGTGGCTTGATGCTGAAACTTGCAAAAATAATCCCATGTAGAAAAATCTTGAAACTGCTCTCATACATGACAGGACCTAGGAATTTCCATGTGGTACTTGGTGGCAACACCAGCAAAGTCAGAAGAATAAAAAATGGAGTACCACAAGGCTAAGTCTTAGCACCAGCATTGTTTAAATTCTACATAAGCGACATGCGTCACACAACTTCCACAAAACTAGGACATGCAGATGACTGGGCCTTAGCATACAAATCAAGAAAGTGGGAAGATATAGAAACAACGCTTAGCAATGACACCACGACCATGAAAAGGTATTTTGACAGATGGTATTTAAAAATGAATACGACAAAAACAGTTGCAACTGCATTTCATCTTAACAACAGCCAGCCAGGTACTCATTTTACACCTGAGTACGGTGAGAGAATGTGAGTAAGGAGCCTTGTCCAAGGACTCAACTATGCACCGAGCGTGAGGCTCGAACCCAGGACTTTCCGATCCGAAAGCGGGTGTCATACCACTGGACCATTATAATGCACTAGACCCATGGCCAACTAGCGTACTATAGTTACGTCATGACTAGACCACATAGGCGCACTACTGTAGGAGTGTTCATTGATAGATGGATGCGTGTGTGTCATAGAAATAGCCTTAGTGTGTGTGTGTGTGTGTGTGTGTGTGTGTGTGTTTGTGTGATAGTCAAACTTTAGTAGGTTTAATGAAGTCTTGTCACACACGCGTGATACACCTATACGAATTTCCCTGCCACCCAGACACACTAACATCTGACAAGGAGGAGTGAGGGCTGTGGAAGAACCACAGACTACCGTGTGCAAACGTTGGCGATTGGTATCGGATGGCAAACTGTGATCGTTTGAAATGATTCGAAACACTCGTTACCCCTCCGCTCGCTCGGATCCTGATCGTCTCAAGCTCGTCTCACGTGTCAAGATCGTCTCAAGCTCGTCTCAAGCTCACAACTCGCCCGATCGTTTTACTAACTCGATCGTTTTACTAACTCGCTCTTCCGGCATTGAGATCGGACGCTGAATCGTGGCTTGGCGCTCGATCGTTGATCGGGTAAAAGCGATCAAATAACCCAACACTACTACACTCATCCTGGCCTTTGTTGTTTGATCGCCTCCACTACTCTGGAGTGGATGGGCTAGGGATCGGGTAGACTATGGTGTCTCTGGACTTGACTGTGGTGTGTGCTCTTCGCTCATGAAATCAACTCCCTACTCCTACTTCTGACACATGAAGTCATGCTGCTATCACTAACAGTAGTACTAAACTGTCACTTCATTGTCTCGATCTATCTTCCTCACTTGAGCACCACCGCCGCAGTTACAGTCTGGAACTCCTAAGTCGACCCCGGGACCGAGTCCATTCACTCCCACCACGGCCTCTACACTCTGCCAATACTACTACTACCACTCGCCGGCATCAACTACCCGGTTGTCTGACTCTATTACAAATTTGGCGCTGCGAGCAGGATCTCAATTTCAGAAGCCACA
>NW_027622401.1:80000-102500 GCF_034508935.2 Berghia stephanieae
GTGACCTTTTGACACCAAAACAAAATGTCGATGTGAAGGCGGCAAGTTTCATCACCACCGTGAATTTTTACACGATTTAAATTGCTAATATCTCAGCTCTTGGAGTAATGAGAAAGTGGTTCTATATCACAATTTAAACCTTAGAGCACGAACTTTTTTCATTAAAAAATCATGCTTTCATCACAAATTTGCACAATTCGGGGGTTTTGTGTCCCTAATTCCTAGTGCTGGGTCGAGTTTGAAACGATCAAATCGAGCGGGTTTTCGATCGAGTCCTCTAAAATCGAGCGGGTTTCGGGCGGGTTTCGAGTCAGTGACGTCATCGAGCAGTGATTCGTTTGAAAAAAAAAATACGAGCATCTCGTTTGCCACAGGAAACTTCACATACCCCTCCCTCTCTTATGTCTGTGGCTGGCTTGACTGCAGCTGGTTATGATGGGAGCTGCCAGATGGCCAAGTTCAAAATTGGTTACTAAGAAACGCTTTTCTATTATTATTCATTTTTTTTTAAAAAAATCTTTTATTTAAAAAAAAAAGAAAAGATAAGTTTATCCAACTGTAGTCGATTCTTTTGTTAATCAAAACCAATGAGTTTTTCAAGGGAGTCAGAATGCTTGTGGTGTTTGGCTATTTGGGGTCTATTTGACTACTTGGGCAAGTAGAAATCTGGCTGTCTGGCAGCCTTGATTATGATCGTTCGTCGCATCACACACACACACACACGCACACACACACACACACACACGCCATCAAACAGTTGTTGATGGTGAAGGGTTGAGACCCCCCTCCCACCACCATCATCCCGCTGTCACCTTAACATTTCATATGGGAGCGTTCACATATTACGTCATCAAAAATTTGCCCTTTTTAGACCCCCCCCCCCCCCTCCCCCAAGTCATCACTTGTCATCATTGACCTGACCCCCCCCCCCCCCCAACAGATGATGACGTCATCTAATTTGATAAAAACTAAAAGATAACTTTAATTTCACAATATTTATTATTCGTTTTTCAAACCATAAACATTGATTATCAACGTTTGATAAAACACATTCAGACATTTTATTAATTTCAGAAGCTGTTGATAATTTATGTTTTACGATACAATGGGGACATAAAATTTAAATTTGCAAAGATAAAATCTAACAAACATTATTTAAATTTGGCTACTTGGTGCAGGTGCTATTAAAAAAAATTCAGAAAGTGTCATTTAAAATAGTATAGGAGGCAAATTATTTTATAGCATATTAGTCTTTTAGTGGAATGAATTTCTGTTTCAATTTCCAAACATAAAATTAATAGATTCAAAAATGTTTCTGCCTTGGACCTCTGGCAATGTACTATAAATAGTATCATCAATTTCATCTTCATCGTCATCATTTTCTCCCATTTGCTGTTCTTCATGTATGCCGCATTTTCGTGAATGGTCTTTCATTGCTGTGATCGAGGAGTGATACAATGAACATTTAGGGCAAGTTCGCCTTTTGAGAAGTGATACCCCTTTCCCATTTTGTTTCTTGAGAGATGGGCAATACTCATCATAGCAATTTATCTTTAGCTGTTTTGAAAGGAACAAACTTTGAAATAGGCTTAATTTGCCTATGTTTTGATGACATCATCTTGGGTCTGACCCCCCCCCCCCCCCCCCCCCCATGTCAACACATGTCAACATTTGGTAGACCCCCCCCCCCTCCCCCCCTAGCTGATGACGTAATATGTGAACGCTCCCATATTTATGTCGCGCCAAAAGTTGTCGGCCGCCCCCACCTCCCATAATTTGTCACTGGTCGTCATCGCCTCTTGTGTGTGCGGGAAAAGGTCGTGCCTTTCATTTCATCATTTGAAAAATAAATGAACAAGAATGGTGTGTTTTTATTAGGTAGGTAGATAATAATAATATTTAGCAGGTTCCACACCCAGACACACACGGATTGCCCGGACACGATGATAACGATGCCGACGACAATGGATGACGATGATGATGATGATTATCGTGTTTCTGTTTAAAAAATGAAATACTTTAGCAGGTTCCACCCCCACCCCCCCACACGGATAGACCGGACCCGAAGATGATGATTGTGTATTGCTGGCTGTTACGGCTGTGATGAGGATGATGATGATGATGATGATGATGACGATGGCGCAGATGGTGATTTGTTCGGTCGCTCAGTGGTACGGTGTCTCTTGTCACAAAATCAAGCCTTGTCAATGGCCGAATGAGGGACAGTGATTGTTGAAAATTGTGATCCAGACGTTAAGTCCGTGTGTAAGGCACTTGACTCAGATGTGAATGTATTCTTATCTTATAAGCAATGACGGGTATTGTAAAGAGCTTTAATACAAAAAGACTCCAAACAGCGACCGGTACCTACTGTACGAAATGGATGTATGGTCGATATGGCGTGCCGGAGGAATAAATTAAATTAAATATTGTGAAATTCATTGAGCATGGTAAATCCTTGGAAATGCGCTTTGAACTAATACACCTGCTAGACAACTCCGATTCCAATATAAACGACTGATTAATGTTCCCATATATAAACTATAGTTAGCTGAAAATCTTTCTTTGTCGGGACTCCAAAAGTATGGAACGAATTAGACAAAGAAATCAAAGGGGTCTTTTAGGAGCACTGATTGATTTTAGATTGATTATTACATTGAAATGTGTTGATATTTATTTTATTCATTATTATTAGGGTGGTGGTGGTGGTGATGATGATGATCTCGCTGATATGATGGTGATGATAAATAAATTAAACATAATTCCCTTTATTCATCCCATAGGGGAGATTCGTCTTTCGGGTCTATTCTAAGGGAAGACTGGAATAACCCAAGCGACAGCCGCAGTGCAGCGCCGCAAATTTAGTTAGCTCAAGACCACTCAGCGGCGGGTGATCGAACTCGGTACCTTTCGGGTGCCAACCAAAGACCGTACCGCTGCCCCTGATGATAATGATGATGATGATGATGATGATGATGATGGGAACTAACAAAGAATACACAGGCATCTAAAATTGAAACATTCCATATTCAAAGCTAATGTTTTACTTTAAAAAATTGAGCTTTACAATATCCACTAAATGTGATCAAAGCGCTTTGTAAAGGGGTCCCTGGTCAACAGAAACATTTAATATGTAGGACGTGACATGCCGCCTGTTAGGCGATATTACAATTTTTCAGACAAAGACAACGCTGTTAACGGCCAAGTACTCATTTTACACCTGAGTACGGTGAGAGAATGTGAGTAAAGAGCCTTGTCCAAAGACTCAACTATGCACCGAGCGCGAGGCTCGAACCCAGGACTTTCCGATCCGAACGCGGGTGTCATACCACTAGACCATGATAATGCACTAGATCCATGGCCGACTAGAGTACTATAGGTACGTCATGACTAGACCACATAGCCGCACTACTGAGTGTTCATTGATAGATGGATGCGTGTGTGTCATAGAAATAGCCTGTGTGTGTGTGTGTGTGTGTGTGTGTGTGTGTGTGTGTGTGTGTGATAGTCAAACTTGAGTAGGTTTAATGAAGACTTGTCACACACGCGTGATACACCTATACGAATTTCCCTGCCACCCAGACACACTAACATCTGACAAGGAGTGAGGGCTGTGGAAGAACCACAGACTACCGTGTGCAAACGTTGGCGATTGGTATCGGATGGCAAACTGTGATCGTTTGAATTTGAAATGATTCGAAACACTCGTTACCCCTCCGCTCGCTCGAAACCTGATCGTCTCAAGCTCGTCTCACGTGTCAAGATCGTCTCAAGCTCACAACCCGCTCGATCGTTTTACTAACTCGATCGTTTTACTTACTCGCTTTTCCGGCATTGAGATCGGACGCTGACTCGCTGACGCTGACTCGATCGTCGATCGGGTAAAAGCGATCAAATAACCCAACACTACTAATTCCCCTAGCTATTCGCCTCTCCGAAGAAATACTTGTAAATTTTCCTGTGACAAATTTGCATGCTTATTCCATATTGTCATGTAATCAGTTTTTTAAATGAATGTCAAAGTCACAACAGAAAGCTTCGCCTCTGGCTGTCAACAATTGATTGAAACATTTGTTTTTGTCAAGTGTGTGCATAGTGCACAATTCGCCGTGTCATTTTGAACCAAAGGTGGCACTTTTAATAAGTTGTGCACATGTGAAAAGTAAACCACTGGTCAAGTCTGTGGGGAGTTCAGAGATCGAAATCACAACAGAATTCATGGAGTCAAAAATCGTTAATGTAAACCATCAAAATGTTCACTCATCCCAGCCCTTCGAAAGACAAATCCCAAAGTATAGTACTGTATCCGATGCAAAAAAAAAAAAAAAAATCTACTGAGCGTCACTAACAATTGAATTTGTTCGAGCTAATTATCATTAAAATATATCAAAAGGTTGTAAAGATATCCACGTCAACGCATGCGCACAGGTTGTAGAACGGACTATAATACAGATGTTCAATTTAAAACGGCTGTAATTTTTTTTTAACCATGGACGGATTGTGGATTTCTCATGAGAGGCTAAGAATATGGTGTAGTTTCATCAGAATAAAATCTAGCTTTTTATATATTTCTTCAGGGTCATGCCCTAAATCTACTGGACTACATCCTGCCCTTTCGTCTTACCGTCTGGCTGTTACAATGGTAATTCACACCGTGTGTTTCCTATAGTTTTGTAAAGAACATACACACTTTCGATAAAAATAGTACAATAGTTTTAATCAAAATAATATTGAGCACTATTTAGATCGTTGAAATTTGTTAGGGGACAATAGATCTAGACAGTTTCATATTTATGATTAGAACTTTTAATTCTATTTATAATATATATAAAATAATAATGTGATTGCTGATTGTGATGATGATGATGATGATGATGATGATGATGATGATAGCAATAATAATAATAATAATAATAATAATAATAATAATAAGAAGAAGAAGAAGAAGAAGAAAACTTGAGATTTTATATAGCGCAATATCCACTAAACATGCTCAAAGCGCTTTACAAAGAGTCCATGACCAACAGCAACACGTAACATATAGAACGAGACATGACGCCTGTTATGCGATATTACAATTTTTACGTCAAAGATAACGGGTTGACGGCCAGGTACTCATTTTATCCTGAGAGAGAATGTGAGTAAATAGCCTTTTCCAAGGACTCAACTATGCACTGAGCAAGACTCGAACCCAGGACCTTCCGATCCGAAAGCGAGTGTCACACCACAAGACCACATAGCCGCACTATTGTTTATTAAGTATTAATATTAGTAATAATAATGACAATAATAATAATAATAATAATAATAATAATAACAATAAAAACGGTAATAATTATAGTAACAATAATAATAGTAATAAGGATAATAATAATAACAATAATAATAATACTAATATTAATAAGAATAATAATAATAACAACAACAATAATTATAATTATTATTATTATATAATAATAATAACGGAATAACAATAATAATAACGATAATAGCAATAATAATAATAATAATAATAATAGCAATAATAATAATAATAATAATAATAATAATTAATGATGATGATGATGATGATGATAATAACAAATATTATTATTATTATTATTATTATTATTATTATTTTATTATTATTATATTACGGAATAATAATAATAATAATAATAATAATAATAATAATAATAATAATAATAAATAATAATAATTAATAGTAATTTTTAACTAATATTAGTTTTAATAACCTTTAAAGAATCCCTCTTTAGAATATAGCAATTAAAAAACTATAGTCACATTTCAAATTTTACCTTTATTTTAAAAAATCCTGGAAAAAGCAGTTCTTAACTATTATCTTTGCATTTATCTGTTAAACCGACTCGAACGTATATATTTGGTATGAATGGATGGGGCTGAAACGGTTCGAAGCTTAATGAATCGTCGACAAATTGCTAGCATATGGTCCAATTCTTTTTGCAATTTACATAAAATCCGTTGGATAAATTATTTCGAATTTTAATGTCCATTAACAGTTTATGCAGCTGAAAGATAAATCTTTAAGTCAGCAATTTACGACCAGTTACACTCTCTCAATTTAACGTTTCCAATTTTGCTTTGCTAAATTGAAAACATAGATGGAATAAAACAGACTATAACTTACCGATAGTAAAACTGATATAATCTTTATCGCTAGGTCAGCAATTCTTAAACATGTAAACTGTGGATTCAAATGTTTTAGGAAAAACTGTAATTGAAACTGCTAAGGTTGTTAGAAACTTGGGCTTATTTATTGATTTAGGGATGTCTTTTACCAACAAAGTAAATCATATCGTAAAGTAAGGGGAAATGAGAAGAATACCTAGTGTTAGACATCTCATTACAATGGACACCTCGACCCTCTGTCAAAGCTACATTATTGTAATTCTCTCTTCCCTTCCAAAAAGAAAGACAAGAGAAATGCCCTTCAGCAGCCCAGAACGATACTGCCAGACTTATTTACGGAAAGAGGAGAAATCAATCTGCATCGGGTTTGTTAAGAGAGAACTACTCGCTTCCCGTTGAGAAACGTGTAGAATACAAGATATGTAGGTACTATTATTTTATATCACTGCATGATTGTCCTGAGTTCATTTACGAGCTTAAATTTTTATCCCACCAGAAAACAGCTCAAAATCGGATAATCACATTCTCGTGAAGCCAAATATGACTCGCAATCGTTTAATTTTCGACACCCTGTGTCTGGAACTCCCTTCCAAGATATATCAGAGGCAGTAATGAAGCAACATAATATAGTAATAATAATATGAAACTTTATCATTGTCTTGACTTCAAATTATGACAATTTGCGGGTTATCCACGAAGTTTTCCAATTCTAATTGTTTCTGTTGTGGGCTGAAGAAGGACTTTGAGCCTGAAATGTTCAGTACATTGCTCTTGTTTTTAAAGCTGATATGTTCATTTTGTTCAATACATTTTAAAGTTCAGAGCTTCAAGCAGCTTGGTATTAAGAGGAAAAGGATAAAAGTGAGGGTGGGGAAGGGGTTAGGAGATGAGGAGTGGGAATTATATGAGGGCGGGAACAAGACACCAATCTGTTATGTCTACGGGAAAGCCACACCGTAGTAACTATGTCCAGATGCGTTGAAGCATTTGTAGGAACAGAGGAGTGCACGGACTGGGATGCTTCCGGATATGGATGACAAGTTAAGGTCCTGCAAGAAAAGAATTTAAAAAACTGAAATGTTTTCTTGGTTTGTGCCTGGAAAAAAAAGAAGGGGGGGAGGGGGGGGGGGCGGCGGAGGCGACACTTTAATAATAATAATAATAATGATAATAATAATAATAATAAAAATATTAATGATAATAATAACAATAATAATAAGAAGAATAATAGAAAATAATAATAATAATAATAATAATAATAATAATAATAATAATAACAGTAATAATAATAATAATAATAATAATAATAATAATAATAATAATAATATACTGGGCGTCAATTTAAACCAGCCAGTGATTAACTGCCATGTCCATAACTTAAATGTGGGCCATATTGGCTTAAATCATACACCATTGAAAAGTTAAGAGCATGATACACACATTTGATTAAAATCCATGCATGTTTACCCAAACGGGGTGTGGATAAAAATGATCTAAAAAGTTAGGGGCGTGCAAAAGTAAGGGTTCATAATATTCTTACTGTCTTTATGCTGTTATTTTTCATTTTTGGGTTTTGTTTCTTTGTTCCTATTCAATTCATTTCAAAATGTCAAAATACACTTTGAAAATTCTCGTTATATTAATTCAAAAAGAACAAGCAATTTTGTTAGTAACTAAGTAATACAATGTGATACTAACGTGATAACAGGATAGAGTAATGATACACGTATATGCTGTTTTCTCTCTCCTTACAGACTGTTGGTTGTGTCGTAACGAATGTGACGGTTTTTCTGTAGTTAGTTAGAAGAGTTATGAAACTGTCAATGACGAAAAAGGTCTGTAACAACTCTTAGATTATCGGACATTATCGTCTATTACAGATCTGATTGTCCACGCAGCAGCCAAATCGCAGAAAGGCTCGATGCGATCTATCAGCGTGTTGGCTCAGTTGCATCATGGCCTAACAAAAGCACACAGACGCCTTTACAACAAGGAACATAATGTATTTATGCATTGAAATTAAGACTGATTTCAAATGTATCCAGTTACTAAGTTAATCACTCGAGCTATTCACTCCTCTTCCAATACAATTTTAAACCGTCCCAATTTAATTCACTCTCTCTCTCTCTCTATCTATCTCTCTCCCTCTCACTTAATCTCTTCAACACACACACATACACACACCCATTCTCCCTCCCCCTCTCTCTCTCTATCTCTCTCCCTCTCTCTTTATATCTCTATCTTCCTCTCTCTTCATCTCTTCAACACACAAACACATAACCTCTCTCTCTCTCTCTCTCTCTCTCTCTCTCTCTCTCTCTCTCTCTCTCTCTCTCTCTCTCTTCTCTCTCTCTCTCTCTCTCTCTCTCTCTCTCTCTCTCTCTCTCTCTCTTTCTCTCCTCTTTCTCCCTCTTTCTCTCTCTCTCTCTCTTTGTATTTTTTCTTTGTATTACATTATATCGCTTTCCCACATGGTTGAATGACTGATTGATTTGATTGATTAAAAGAGTTTAGATGTAGGTTATTATAAATTATATTTTTTTGCAAAGACAAGATTATTCATGATGAGGAGACTACTCCATAAATGTTGACAAAGCAATTTTATCTTTGTTTAATAAATCTTGCATTGTAAGTCTTTTTTGTTTCTGTGTAACTGCTTGGGGTGGAAATTGTAAAAAATCTGAAGTAATAAAAATAAATAGAATAATAAAGCATGCCAATCGAATGTTAGGAAATGATGGATGGAACAATTTTGAAGATTTTCACAAAGATATTGCTAATGTTAAGATTAACAGAATTCAAAGAGACGAGTTCCACCCTCTGTACAACGAAATCAAAATAAGCCACAGGAGTAACAGACTAATACACATGAGAACCAAAAGGCAAAGATATTTTAATACCTTTTTTACCATCAGCAATACGAAACTTTAGGATGATTTTTACAACATGACATTTGAAAGGTACTATATTCTAGTGCGGAGCGGTCCCAAGCATGTTTAGGACCGCCGATTCTACGGTCCCTGGGAAATGTGAACCGCAAGGACCGGTTCGAACCGGTTCTTTTTCGACATTGGCCAATCACAAGGCGTCATTGTGACCGTCAAACGATAGGAACCGGTCCTGCAGTAGATGGCTGTCGAACCGCTAACTGTAAGTGAGATTGGAGAAGGCGTGTTGCCTCAAAACATCAAAATAGTGCTATAACACTATCCATTAAGCATGTGTTTGTGTGTGTGTGTGTGTGTGTGTGTGTGTGTGTGTGTGTGTGTGTGTGTGTCTGCGAAGATTGATGGAGCGGGTCGGGTCAATGTTAGGGAGTGAAAGGAAAAGGGATTGTTAATATTTTGTGTCTGTGTCATGCTGGACCAAAAGTATGGGAAGTGGGAAGAGTTTGTTTTGATTTTTAAAATTTAAAAAAAATTAATTTTTTTTTGATTTTTTTTTTGTTGGGGGGGGGGGGGGTGTTGTTGTCTCCATTCCTTTTTTCTCTTTTCGTGCGGCTATGTGGTCTTGTGGTATGACACTCGCTTTCGGATCGGAAGGTCCTGGGTTCGAGCCTCGCTCGGCGCCTAGTTTAGTCCTTGAAAGACTCTTTACTCACATCCTATCGCCGTACTCAGGTGTAAAATGAGTACCTGGTCGTCAACATTGTTGTCTCTGTCGGAAAAAATTGTAACATCGTCTAACAGGCGTCATGTCTCGTTCTACATGTTACGTGTTGCTATTAGTCAGGGACCCGCTGTAAAGCGCTTTGAGCACATTTAGTGGATATTGCGCTATATAAAAGCTCACGTTTTTGTTTCTTTTTTAATAAAAAAAAAATTATATCTTTGGATAGGACGCTGTCTATCCCAAAGTAATTTTCGCCAGATCTAACAAACCCAGCTACCCATTCACTGCTGAATAGACAGAGATCAGAAGAAAAAAAAGCTCGACTGATCAATCTCTGGCCCCTTGCGTGTAAAGAGAGTGCTCTATCAACTGAGCTATCGGGCCCCCCAAATAATATAATGGTGGTTTTTAAAAATACAGACGTTATAATTGTTATTTTTGAAGAAAGCTATAGTATGTGAAACTTGTATCATTTGATTAGTGAAAACACCAAACGAAATAAAAATATTATTGTATCATCAAATGACAACAATGCGATAGAAAGGAGTGGTGACAACAGAAAGCCAAAAGAAAAAAATCGGACCAGCTAGGTTCGAAACACACACACACACACACGAACACACACATACACACAAACACACATCTTATAGTAGTCACATTCATTTCAAAGAATAACCCATTAGAGAAGAGGGGTGATGTCGCCAAAATAGACCATTGCCATTGCGATCATTAGTGTGTAGTAAATTAGGAAATTTACCCCGAGTTATGGAATCGTCCAAGGCGTCTCGCTGCCCCTCTTACCCCACCACTCACACAAGAGGGCATATGTGCAAGAGGGGGTTGGTGCGATTAATTAAGTGGGATGGGTGGTTAGGCGAACGACCTAGGCAAAAGGACCGAGAAAAGGCAGTAAAGAAACTAGAATCGCTGGGACCGTTCAAATAGAAAGATAAGAAGTGAGGATAATAACATTCGGTTCAACGGTTCGGCCAACGGTTCGGTTTGCGGTTCGTCAGCTTGGAACCGGTCCTCCGGTCCCAGCTAAGGAACCGTGGGAACGGTTCTTGGGACCGGTCCTCAGCGCGGCACTACTATATTCTCTCTAAAATCTATTTATTTATGCATGTTTACATAGTGCTATATCTAAGTTATTTATTATTTATTTATACATTCATATACCATGCTTTATTTTTACTTTTATTAACTGTGTTGGCTATGTGCAATCCTTCCCAATTTATTTTCAAAATTCTATTTACATTACAAAACCATTATAAAAGTTAGTTTTTCTAATTAGCTTCGTATTTTCATCATTTAGTTTTCTCTAAAATATATTTATTTATGCATGTTTACGTGGAGGAAACATCTGGACAGATTGGTGTAGAACAAATAAATTAATGATTTCAAACACCTGGTTTCAACAACACCCAAGAAGAACCTGGACATGGCAATCACCAGGGGACAGAGCAAGGAACCAGATAGACTTTATAGCAGTATCATCAAGATTCAGAAATGGCATATTAAATTGCAAAACCTACCCAGGCGCCGATGTAGACAGTGACCAAGTCCCAGTTGTTTGTACAGTAAGGATAAAGTTTAAAGCTATTCAGAGAACAGCTTGTAGAATAAAGAGGGATTACAGGTTATGCAAAGACAATGGCATACAAATAAAAATGAGAGAAGAATTTGAAAGTGCACTCATGATACAAAGTCAAAGTGAACCTGATAACGAAAAATGTGAAAAACAATTTGATATATTCCAAAAGTGTGTCAAAGCAACTGCAGAAAAGCATTTACCAGTAGCTCAAATAAACAGCAAAAAGGAATGGATGACAAATGAAATTCTAAACCTATTTGAAGAAAGACGAAAATGCAACAGAGGGTCTGCAGAATACCAAACATTGAACAACCACATCAAATCCAAATGCATCGAGGCACACGAGAACTATCTAGACTGGAAATGCTGCGAAATCGAAAGAGAATACAAACCCAACCCCCAACAAGCTCACCAAAGAATAAAAGAACTATCAGGGAAAAGGAAAAGCAAAGCAGCAGGAAGTTGTATCCAGAACAAACAAGGGGAACTGCTATTTGAAGAACAACATATAGAAAGCCGATGGGTAGAATACATAGGCGAACTGTACAATGATCCAAATAGAAATGAACCACCACTGAAATTCAAAGAACTATTAAGCGGACCAAACATCACCAAAAGTGAAATTGAACATGCCATGGAACGAATGAAGGATGGTAAAGCAACAGGCCCTGATGAAATATCTGTAGAGGTATTAAAAAGCCTAGGAGATCTAGCAATTGATGAACTTCACATATTATTCAACAATATATACAACACTGGGAAAATTCCAGAAGAACTCTGTAACTCTATTTTCATAGCAATACCAAAGAAAGCAGGTGCAGTCAGATGCGACAATTTTAGAACTATAAGTTTAATAAGCCACATCAACAAAATACTGTTGCGTATAATTATCAACAGGCTAAGGAATAAGATTAACCCCGAAATCGCAGAAGAACAATATGGATTCCAACCTAACAGAGGGACAAGGAACGCAATATACCTCCTCCGTGTTTTAAGTGAAAGAGCTATACAGGTTCAGACCCCACTATACCTCTGTTTTGTCGACTAAAAAAAAGCTTTTGATAGAGTACGCCACGAAGAAATACTAAAACAACTGCACTCCATTGGCGCTGATGAGAAAGACCTCAGACTCATGCAAACATTATACTACACCCAGCAGGCATCTATCAAAATCGGAAACTCTACAGGAAATTCCATTCCTTTTAAGAAAGGAGTCCGTCAAGGGTGTGTTGCCTCACCAGATCTGTTTAATCTATACCAAGAAACAATCATGAGGGGCATAACTAATATGGAGGGAATAAAAGTAGGAGGTCACAACATAAATAATATAAGATACGCAGACGATACGGTACTTGTTGCAACATCAGAAATCCAACTTCAAAAGATTGTTGACAAAGTGGTAGTAGATAGTGAAGCCAAAGGAATGGAAGTGAATATCACCAAAACGGAATGCATGGTAATACAGAAAAACCCCGAAAACAACAACACCTGCAATATAACGATTCACGGCGAGCAACTTACCAACGTAGAAAGTTTTAAATACCTGGGTTCAATAGTGACAACAGATGGAAGATGTAACCGAGACATACGAGCAAGAATAACTCAAGCCAAACAGGCCTTTATGGACCTCGGAAACATTTTGAAAAACAAACAGATGTCGTTCGGGATTAGATTCCGAGTCTTGAAGTGCTACGTGTGGCCAATCTTGTTATACGGATGCGAAAGCTGGACTACAAATGCAGAAACACAAAAGAACATTGAAGCTTTTGAAATGTGGTGTTTGAGAAGGATGCAGAGAACATCGTATACTGCACACAAAACGAACGAAGAAGTGCTAAAACAAACATACCAACAAAGGAAACTAATGCCCTTAATAGCGGATCGACAACTATCCTTTTTCGGACAAATAGTAAGGAAAGATAAGAATGAATACCTGGCAAGTTGTGGGAAAATACCTGGTAAACGCGCCCGGGGGAGACAAAGAAAAACACTCATAGACCAACTGAAGGGCTTCACCAACCTAACAATCCAAGAGCTGTTTGAAAAAGCAAGAGACAGGAAAGAATGAAGAGAGATAATTCATGCAGTATCCGAAGCCTGGACCAGGCATGGAACCTAGAAGAAGAAGACATGGTGCTGTATCTACATTATTTGTTGTTTGTTTGTACATTCAAATGCCATGCTTTATTTTTACTTTTTTATCAGCCTGTGTTGGCTATGTGCAATCCTTCACAATCTATTTTCGAAATTCTATTTACATCACAAAACCATTATAAAAGTTTGTTTTTATAATTAGCTTCGTATTTTCATCAATTAGTTCTCTCCAAAATCTATTTATTTATGCATGTTTACATGGTGATATATCTACATTATTTATATATTTATACATTCAAATTTACTTTTTATCAACCTGGATTGGCTATGTTCAATCCTTCACAATCTATATACAAAATCCTAGTTACATTACAAATCCATTATTACAACTCTACTCTACTTTCATGTCCAATTTTTATAGCATTGCTTGTAACTCCTGTATATTTTATGGATATTTTATTTTATTTTATTATATTTGATGTTTATTTTGATTTTAATTAGCTACGTATTTTCATCAATTAGTTCACGACAGTGTATAAATCTGTGCTAATGTAACGATGAATGATGTGTAACATTATGATAATTTCCATTCAGGATCAATAAAGTATATCTTATCTTATAGCTTATTAATACGTAAAAGAACAACAATGTAAGTAACTAAAACGATACGAGGTTAAACCATGAAACTTGGAGCGAACTTATATTTAGAAAGGAAGGGGGGGGGGGGGGGTGGGGGGGGGGGGGGGGGGGAATATGGAGTGAAAGATGAAAAAGGGGAGGAAGGGAGGGGGGGGGGGAGATTGAGGAAAATATAGAAGACTAGGAGATAGTGGGGGCGGGGCGAGGAAAGGCGAGTTGTAGGTTGTATTTTTGCTTTGTTTTCTCCAAAAAGTTGATTGACTGAGACGAGAATCACACTATCATTATCATCTATCATTTTATGGGTGATCATTGTTTGTGAAACAGTTACCATGCTTTACAGACAAACCAGAGAGTTTAGGGGCAGCTTGGCTCAGCTGTACGGTCTTTGCTTCGTACTCGAAAGGTACCGAGTTCGATCAACGCCGCTGCACTGTGTGGTCTTGAGCGAGTCACCTCAATTTGCGGCGCTGCACTGCGGCTAACGCCTCTGTTATTCCAGTCTTTCCTTGGAAAAAGCAATTATGTTAGTAACTAAGTAAAACAATGTGATACTAACGTGATAGCAAGATAGAGTAATGGTACACGTATGCTGTTTTCATCCAGACAAATTTTCCGAATAAAGGGAATTTTGTTTTATTTTTTATTTATTTATTGTTCAATTCCTGGCTAGGCAAGCCAACTTTTTCTAAGACATTATTCTGTAAGTCATCTTCCTTTTGCTCATTCAAAATCTTCAATTTATTGGGACAGCTGTTGTTTCAGAGCTTGCGATCTAAATTCTAATTTATTTAATCATTTTCCAACTCTCAGAAACTATAAACATTAATATTAGGCCTTGGCCGCATTATAACACTTAACTTTTATATCCTAAAGTAAAGATCATCTTTATAATTAATATACACAATCACTTCACCAACTACTAACTATGATGTCAAGCAAAGGAGCTTTTAAAATTTACAAACATTTGACTTGTTTCAAAATAATAATACTGAACATGTCTATCTTAGAACTTATGATTCCCAAGTCGGGATTTTCAATTTTGGGTTGTTTTTTTTACCAAATCAAAGCTTATTTCATACCTAAAAATTTGATATCACATTTATAACATTTTGATTATTCATTGCCGAGATATGACCGATTGAAGTAGGGAGAGTGTAAAAACCAAGTTTTGAGGAAATCGACTTTGAAGTTGATGCACCTTTTTCACGCAGTCGAATCAATGAGCAAAGGTAACTCCTTAGATACGGGCATTGAAAATTTAACGAGAGAAATAAAATTTGGCATGAGCGAGAGAGAGAGGGGGCCGCTTAGAGGGCAGGAGGGAAAAAGAGTAAAGATTGAAGCCTTTATAAATGTGTGTGTGTGTGTGTGTGTGTTTGTGTGTGTGTGTGTGTGTCTTGTGTGTTTGTGTTTGTATGTGTGAAAGAAAGAGGTGGTGGGTGAAAGAGAGAGAGTGATTGAGCTAGATATAAAGAAAGGATAGGAGGGGAGGTGGAGCAAGGAATTGGTAGGGATGATTATAGAAAAGACCTTTTGTTTCATAAGAAGTCAAAGTCAATCAATTGGAAACATGTTGACCAATGAGATTGCATTTGAAACAAATTGGACTAGTCAAATCATTTGCTACATTGTCTCCATGTTGAGTCAGTTGACAGCTTGAGGGGGTGGGGCCTATTTTGTAATGACCAGCATGGATCATGTAATTGAATCTTCTTATTTGAGCTGCACCCTCAGTTGTTTAGGACATTATCACCACCCCTTGTGGTCAATTGTCAGCCATTCAATTCTCCTCCCCTTTTTCTTAGCGTTCGCACAAATTGTGGATTGTTTAAACCCCCCCCCCCCCCCCCCCCCCCTCACCCCCACACCCCTTTCATAATTCGATGAAAACACGATGAAACGAACATCTCACTCTCTCTCTCTCTCTCTCTCTCTCTCTCTCTCTCTCTCTGTCTATCTCTCTCTCTCTCTCTCTCTCTCTCTCTCTCTCTCTCTCTCTCTCTCTCTCTTTCTCTCTCTACCCACCCACCCACCCACCCATCCATCCATCCATCCATCCGAACGTCCGTCCATCTGTCCATCCATCCATCCATCTATCTATCTATCTATCTATCTATCTATCTATCTATCTCTGTCAGTTTATCTATCCATACATTTATCTTTTTCATTTTTGTCAGTAGTTCCATCGGCAGTTCATTAATTTTGGAAGGCTTTGTTTACTTTTCTGATTTTTAAATTTTATCTTAAAGATGTTTATCGTAGGCGATCCCTGTAAGTCGAAAAAACTGTTGTTCCTAACAAAGTAATTTAAATAACGTAAAGACTTAGCTAGTGCTAAAATTTCATTAATAAAGAAAGATAGGTACTTCGCCTTATTATACAATGCAGTTAGACAAAGAAATAAGAACACGTGGTGTGTATCAAAAATGCGAAAACACACACACACACACACACACACACAGAAACACACACAAAGCATGCACGCGTTGACAGACAAAGCCCGGGCATCTCAATGGCCGACAGACGCATGTGATCAGTTTCCACCAATCAGAATCTCTTATTTGTACGGTTGTTAGGGAAAATGCTGGTCTTGTTTACAGTTTCTAAAGTTCATTATTGGTTGAACCATGTAACTGCCAATTTACCCATGCATTCTCAGAGTTTGATGTGAAATCTTACATGCTATTGGTGGAGGAAAGGACTCAGTATAATTAAGCTTTGGATATCTGAAGGCGTCACTGATTGTTGCAGTTGAATTATTATGTTTTTATGTAGAAAAATGATTGTATTTTCTGAAATTACCAAAAACTGAAATTTGATTATTTTGACCATTTTCACTTTAAAACCGATTTTCTTCGTTTTCCAAATCCCGACTTAATACCGCTTCGAGGCGTAGGGTCAGTATTTAAAGAACAATTTACAATGCTTTCAATCAGGACAAGTATATATGCACTGAATGATACATTGCCAGACTATTTTTATCCATAAAGTTTAACTACTGGCGGGAAAAAGCCAGTTTTGTTGATCGAGACCAGACCCTTAACTTGGCCTAAAACTTGTAAAATAAAATTACAGATTATTCTTTCTTTTTTCAAAGAAGTGATTTATTAGAAATTTGTCGGAAATCCCGAAAAAGTACAAGAATTTACCCAAAGTTGTTAGCAAAAAGTCGATTTGGACATCCGCGACCAAACTGGTCATTGCAGTCATCTCGACAAATGACTACAGTTAACCACACGCATAGACACAACACACACGCACAGAATACGCACAATGAAAAACTCGTAACATGCATCAGCCTATCAGACGTGGGCAATACAAAGCGGTGACCAGACTTGTAATAGATGATAATGTTATCGTGCCATACAATAACTGACCCGACGCTGCAGATCAAGACCTTTTTCATTCATTTTGCAGCGCAACGATCGTCGTCACGATATCCTTTCTTTGTTCCTATTCAAAATGTCAAAATATACTTTGAAACTTCTCGTTCTATTAATTCAATAAGAAGAATGAAAGCTGCTTTTGTAAGAAAAAGTAACACTGTCCAATTGAGGCTGGGGACAACGTTCGTGAGCCATTGAAACTTCAGGTCGTGTGTTGTTCTTTGAGAAAAATTGTGACGCATGGTCGTCGCTATTTCAATCCTGCCTCTCCGTGTCTTCTTCTCACATTTTACTGATAATCAAATCTGGAATTCATTGGCAGTATCACTGATGGAAAGGCTTGTCGGCATGATGTTGGACTAATTCTCTCATCGTCAATAGAAGTCTTTTTCTTTCCGAGACCTGGAAGGTTGGAGACAGGTCCGTGATCGTAATATTTGCATATTACAATACTATTGACACTTGATTTGGAAGACTGGTGTTTTGCTCTCTTTTGTAGCTTTGATAAAATTACGAAAAAGTTAATTAATCCTAAGAAATTTAGTGTAGAATTTTAATTGGCTTTCAGATTTATATCTGCATTCTGAAGTGTGACACTTTGTAATGACGCTATAGGAGGTAAAGTTCTGTCCAGTTTATATTAGCGCTCAGTTATAATAATAATAATAATAATAATAATAATAATAATAATAATAATAATAATAATAATAATAATAATAATAATAATAATAAATAATAATAATAATAATGATGTTTATAAAGTGCTAAAACTATGAGGTCAAAGCTGCTTTACTTGTTTGACATCCACAAACTGAACGCACTCCAGCCACGTGTTGAGAAATGAGTCGCCACAAACAGCACACTTGCTGGATTGAGCTAGCATGGCTCTGATGTCTGGATAATGTCGGATTGTTTTCCTCAGGTAGGACCATCTGGCGAGTAACAACAAGGGGAGATGTTTGAAACACAAAAGGAAAAGAATGAAAGGGTAGTAATAGTAGGATGAGGAATGTATGCAGCATTTATTTACGTGTTTATTTTTTTCATCTAGTGAGAAGAATTATTACTGTCTAAAGTTATATTAAAATTACGCAAAATGAAACGTCAAAATTGTTAAACTGTAAAAAAAAAAAAAAATCCCTATAACTTGTATCATATTTTTATGAACCAAAATGTTATGATCTCGGAAATGTTCTTAATTATTCCCGATTAGGCAAATAATGATCTTCAGTTACCGAGGTGCAGTTCAAGATAAACACACACGCTGACTGTTGAATGTTTTCGAGGAACACTTAAATAGGAGATTCTCAAACTGAAGACGATGGTAATTGGATTCAATAGTCTGATGTCACATCAGCAACGGCGAGCAGCGTGGCTCTAAACAAAGAAAATCGGTACTTTCTATTCTTCACGCTGGCTAGAACTTTTCATATGACATGTGATCAGAATGTATAAAATTCAAAACATAATCATATTTATAATGTTTTTCTCCTCTGGATACTCTTTTATGCTCGTCAGAGAAGTATTTCATAAAGGCGCCCGCCATTGTTCTGATTGTTTAGAGCCAGTTACTAAGTTACTATGCGTCATTAGGGGGGGAAGTGAGGTCATGACTGTTGAAGCGTATTGTAAGCTGCTTAATGTAGTTGGGCCAAAATATGAGTATCTTGTATTAATAGCTCAAAATTGGTAGACCCCTGTCCAGCCAGTAATGACTGGGTAGAAAGTCTCTTAGACCCGCATCGCATTGGGGATCTATACGGCATAGGTGGCAGTGGCGAGGGAAGCTTTTCTCTGTTTGTTACACCGAATAATACGGTGTCATGGATCACCACCGCCTATGAGAAGACGAATCTGATTTAAAACTCGGTAGATTGAACTCGTTAGCCTTGTAAGGCATTCAGTCAATGAAGAGTCTTCAAACACTTGTACATTGGACTCGCAAGCCTCGGTAGTAGTAGTTGTAGTAGTAGTAGTAGTAGTAGTAGTAGTAGTAGTAGTAGTAGTAGTAGTAGTAGTAGTAGTAGTAGTAGTAGTAGTAGTAGTATAGAAGTGGTCGTTGTTGAAGTGCTAGTAGTAGTTATAGTGATAGTAGTAGTAGTTAGTAGTAGTAGTAGTAGTAGTAGTAGTAGTAGTAGTAGTAGTAGTAGTAGTAGTAGTAGTAGCAATAATAAAAACAACTGTAGTAATGGTAGTAGTAGTAGTAGTAGTAGTAGTAGTAGTAGTAGTAGTAGTAGTAGTAGTAGTAGTAGTAGTAGTCGTTGTCGTCGTCAAAGTAATAGTAGTAGTAGTAGTAGTAGTAGTAGTAGTAGTAGTAGTAGTAGTAGTAGTAGTAGTAGTAGTAGTAGTAGTGTAGTAGTAGTAGTCGTTGTCGTCGTCAAAGTAATAGTAGTAGTAGTAGTAGTAGTAGTATGTAGTAGTAGTAGTAGTAGTAGTAGTAGTGGTAGTAGTAGTTAGTAGTAGTAGTAGTAGTAGTAGTAGTAGTAGTAGTAGTAGTAGTAGTAATGGTAGCATTAGTAGTAGTAGTAGTATTAATAGTAGTAATGGTAGCATTGGTAGTAGTAGAAGTAGTAATGATAGCATTAGTTGTAGAATGATTAGTAATAGTAATAGTAGTAGTAGTAGTAGTAGTAGTGTAGTAGTAGTAGTAGAAGTAGTAGTAGTAGTAGTAGTAGTAGTAGTAGTAGTAGTAGTAGTAGTAGTAGTAGTAGTAGTAGTAGTATAGTAGTTGTAGTAGCTGCTCTTGGAGTATTAATAGTTTTAAAAGCAGTAGTAGTAGTAGTATTAGTAGTAGTAGTATTAGTAGTAGTAGTAGTAGTAGTAGTAGTAGTAGTAGTAGTAGTAGTATCAGCAGTAGTAGTAGTAGTGGTAGTAGTAGTAGTAGTAGTAGTAGTTGTTGTTGTTGTTGTTGTTGTAGAAGAAGAAACAGAAGTAGTATGTAGTTGTGGTGGTAGTAGTAGTAGTAGTAGTTAGTAGTAGTAGTAGTAGTAGTAGTAGTAGTAGTAGTAGTAGTAGTAGTAGTAGTAGTAGTAGTAGTAGTATTGACATCTCCATAGATCAATTCGCAGCAGCAGCTTTAAAATTGGCGACATTACATTTTTTCCGACAGAGACATCTGAGTACGGCGAGAGAATGTGAGTAAATAGCCTATTCCGAGGACTCAACTATGCGCCGCTCAGAGCGGAGCTCGAACCCAGGATTTTCCGATATGAAGGCGAGTGTCATACCATAAGACTACATAGCTGCAAAAAAAAAAAAAAAAAAAAAAAAAAAACCCAGAAAGATATACTAGAATTACGTTTGATGTAAGAATGTTTAAGCCAGGACAATAGCTACTCAATAAAGGTCTATTGCCAGGACCCATTTTTATGTAAGTGGACTAGATTTAGCTCTTTACTAGTCAAGTAAATGACTTGCTAGTCTTAAGCCTGAGCGAAGCAAGTGACAAAATAACAAAAAAAATTATGAACGTTTTCTAGTCTCTGACTAACTGAACTCTTGCCTAGAGGAGGGCGCTGTAAGGACGTCGATTAATTTGTGCTGATAACATCGAGCACTCTAGTACACGATGACAGGTTAGATACCAGTCTTCATGCTTACAAGGCAAAACCTTTCCAAAGAGAAAATTAACAACACTTCCGGTACAGGTATATTTCGTTTCGTTCCATATTTGAACTTACTTTTGCATGTATGTCTCAATTATACTTTCTAATCTTTTGTTGTAATTGTTGTTCTTTGAAGCGAACCCTTCTATTTCGAGTCTCCGTTCACTCGCATCTGGCGAGCCCGATTAAATTTGGGTTTTTCTTTTAGTTTTTACTCACACAAATGTTTACTTTCGACGATCTGTACTTTTCTTACCTTTTTTTAAGCGAGTGTCAACAAGAAAAGGATGGTTTTTGCCCCTGTTATTCGTAACCGACGTATTTCCCTTCCGAATCGAAGCCCTCTCATAACAGCTGCTATCTTATCAAAGCTATGTTGTATCCTCAGAACTAGTCAGGGACTAACGATGAAGTCCACCCCATGCAAGAGACTAAAACTTGGCAAAACGTAGTCCGAAGCTGCCTTGATTTTAGTCTGAAACTTGCTTGGTCGGCTCAAATGAAAAGCGATTTTATTTCAAGTCTTGGACTAACCTCAGAGACAAAGCGCTACATAAAAACTGATTCATCATTCTTCGGACGAAGACGATATAAAATATGAAAATGTTGAGAACACATGGAGACATTTTTAAAAAGATCTTTGTTACTTCAAGTAAAGATGTAAGTTAATTTTAAAAACATGGATACGGTACGAGAAGAAATTTAACAAAGGGTAGAGGAACAAAAAAAAACGAGAAAGCAGGCAAAAAGGGCCAAGTATGTAGCCAAACCCAAGAAGGAATATAGAATACTCGTATAATAAAATTGCAAAAGAGGTAAAAATAAACAAACAAACTCAAAACAAAACAGCTGACAGCCGATAAAGGGTCATCTATAAATGAAACAGATGAACAGGCAGACGAGGTAGCTCAAAAATGAAACCAAAGAATTATTATTCACAATTAAGAAGTATTACATTATTTTCCTGCAGCAAATGAAGAGGTGTCAGTTCTAACAAGAGTAATCATGAAAAAGATGATTTCGAGATAAACAAGTAGAATTTCGAAAAGGTTAAGTGCTAGAATAATCATAGGACAGGCATTGGAATGGCGGACTCCTCTATATCATGGCCGTTTCATAGACTTTTGACGCAGCGGTTAAACAGACTGCATGGAACATCCTCCTAATTCTAAAGTCACATAAAAATAGAATTAACAAAATAACTCGATGAAGACTTTTCCTGGCAAGTGATCCACAAAGGAAACTGTTGACCAAATTCTAGATTTCCATCGGAGTGAGATAAGGATGGCTTCTGTCCCCTCTTTAGTCCAGGGGTCTGATTCATGGAGCGGGACTACGACGGTAGTCTGAGACTATATCCGTAGTCTCAGACTAAAAGGCGTTGTAAGATATTCATGAAGCCGGACTACGCGAAGTC
>NW_027622401.1:107500-109826 GCF_034508935.2 Berghia stephanieae
GCTTCATGAATAGCTTACAAAGCCTTTTAGTCTGAGACTACGGATTTTAGTCTAGGACTATCGTCGTAGTCCCGCTCCATGAATTAGAGCCCAGGAGAGTGTTTTGAATGGGCAAGATGAGGAGTGTATGTGCGATTGTCGAATCTTCGAGAAAAAGAAAAGAAAAAAAAACAAAACAAAAAAAATAAATAAATAAATAAATTTAAAAAATAAATAGATAAATAAAAATAAATATAAAATCAAAAAAATGTCGGGTATCCTTGTTCTAATCGCTGTACAATTACTTCCCCCAGCGTAGAGCACATATGATTTTGAAATTTAGTCCCAGACTACGATATTTACGCCTGCTAAATCGCGGGTGTATTTCACCCATTTAGTCCCTCGTTTAGTCTAAGACTTCGCGTAGTCCGGCTTCATGAATAGCTTACAACGCCTTTTAGTCTGAGACTACGGATTTAGTCTAGGACTCTCGTCGTAGTCCCGCTCCATGAATTAGAGCCCAGGTGATTTAAACTAAATAATAGCATAACCAGGAAACAGTAGGTCGAGGAAACCGTACATTGCCATGACGTGTGTTAGGGTAAGGGGTAGTGTGGCTCAGCGGTAATATTCTTTGCTTCGTACCGAAAGATACCTAGTTTGAAAACCCACGATTATACAGCCGTCAGCAAGCCTAGCTAAATTTGTGGCGCTGTCCTGCGATGGCACCTGTCTTCCCCTTGAATACACTCGGAGACGAATTTCCGCACCAGGATGAAAAAAGGAAACATTATTATTTACTGTATGGATATGTTATAAGGGATGTGTGTGTGTGTGTGTGTGTGTGTGTGTGTGTGTGTGTGTGTGTTCGTTTGTTTGTGTCTCGGAAGGGTGTGTTGGGGGTGGGGGGGGGGGGGTTGCTGTATCACAACATTCATTGACTGCCGTAGCCGAACATGGCGCGTGGCATTGAAATTGGGACTAATGGTTAAGTGATAAGAATAAGCAGAGAGGCGCCTTTTATGCGAAAGGGCGATGGAATGTGTAAGAGGCTGTGTGTGTGTGTACATGTGTATTATACTGTATACACATACATGCAGTGTCGATAGAGATACAAATAAGTAACTGTCCATACCACAGTAAGTCATCAATGATCCAAATCAAGGGGCGCCATTTAAAAAAACTCCTTAATTATTAATTAATTCTTTCTACTTGGGCGGGGCGAAATAAGTTCGAGGAAACCGTGTCGAAGTAAAAATTGTTCGAGGAAGGAATGGAATAATAAACAAAGAATAATAAGGAAAAACTTCGGGACATTTCGAATGAGTTCGAGGAAACCATGAGGTAGAGAAAACCGTGAGTCAGAGGAAACCGCGTGTTCGAAGAAACCGTGTTAGAGTGTATTGAAAATTGACCTTTGAAATTAAATTCATTTGTCCATTCACAAAAACAAAAAAAAGTAATTTTGTTTTTGAATGGAAAAGAAAAGAAAACCAGAGCTGTTACCAATCAAAACTTTCTGTATGGACTGGGAAAATGGTTTGGGAAAATATAAATATTCACTCACACGTATTTATTTCTTTCGATTTCTGGAGGAAAATTCCCTTAGAGCGAGTGAGTATTGGCTGCTAGGCCTCTTGTTTCGAAACTAGTCCATAACTTTGCGATCACTTCATTCCCTTATATTTATATCAATTTTGTTTTGTCTTGTGGCTCAGTGTCTTTGATCACACAGTCTTTTGCATAGAGAGTACCTCTGTTCCTGTTTGGATTATCCCGTTTTGCTTTGCTTTTTTTTTTTGGCCACCGCTATTCGTAGTAGTACCCTAGAAAGAGGAGAGCTAACGCTACTAGAAGGGACACTCCTTCTTTGAGCCAATGGTCAGCAGCCCTCGCACGCTGATTCGCTAACCGCGTGTGTCTCGCTAAGTGTTTGCCCTGGATACGGCTTGTCGCCTGCCTTTCTGTTTAATGGATGTGTATGTTTATGTGTATGTTTCTATGTTTACAAATTTTGTGGTAGATCTAGATATAGCTTATAAGAGAGAAAGAGAGAGAGAGAGAGAGAGAGAGAGAGAGAGAGAGAGAGAGTGTGTGTGTGTGTGGTGTGTGTGTGTGTGTGTGTTTGTGTGTGTGTGTGTGAGAGAGAGAATAAGTAAAAGTGAAATTATATCTGTTCAATGTTTATCGTTATCATAATATAAGTATATAGTTATAACAAGTGTAACTAATGACAAATTGCCATTTTATGGACAATAAAGATCTATTATATTATTTTTTATTATTATTATTATTATATTATTATTATTATTATTATTATTTATTATTATTATTATTATTATTATTA
>NW_027622402.1:0-32554 GCF_034508935.2 Berghia stephanieae
CCCCAATTTTCTTTCACTTGTAACTATGCGGGTTGACATCCAAAACCCCTCAGGGGCCGGTTTAATTAACATTGTTTTTTTATAAAATATTTTCCGCAATTTGAGATTTCAACGAAACAATAACCCAGGGGTTATCAACCTGCAAAAAATGAAGCAGTCCGATCCATTCCGATTAATATCGTTTTAAGAAGGGTTATTTGTCAACTCGATATTATTAATTTTAACCACCTTTCGAAGTGGTTTTACTTCTTCAAAATTTTTTTCGTAGTTGTTCCTCCCTGGATTTGAGTTGCCGCTTAAGAACGCCAAGTTCTTTGACAGTGCTCCTTGATAAACTGCGGTACTTAGAGGCACTGGTTGCGTCATAGATTTTTCATTACGTGATGTCGCCTCTTAATAGAATCAGAACAAAATTTGTACAATTTAACCTATGACCAATGTCTATATTAGCAGGTCGAAACCCAAACCTATTTTGGGCCCTATTTTTTAACGCGTTTTTAGGACAAAAATTTTCCCTTGGTTTGAGTTTTTAAATAATAAAAAGGGGGCCCATAACCCCTGGTTTATCAGCCTGAATAAAGTACACCTCGCTACTGTCCCAAAAAGGTATCCTCAAAAAAACATCGATCAAATCTCTAAAGATTAAAAAGGGGGAGAAAAATTTTTTACGGGCAATTTACAACAACCTTTTTATTACACTAATTGACAAAATTTGACACAGAACTTGTCTTTATTTGCGCAATATCCACAAAACGGTTTGAAGCGTTTCCAACGGGTTCAAAACCAAAAACAATGCTTAACATGGACGGACATAACGCCTGTTAGGGAATTGACTTTTTTTGGGCAAACAACGCTCTTAAATAATAATAATAAAATAATAATAAAATAAAAAAAAATAATAAAAATAATAATAAAAATTTAATAAAATAAAAATAAAAATAATAATAATAATAATATTAATAATGAAATAAAAAGAAAAAGAATAAAAAATAAGAAAAAAGAAAAGAAAAAAGAAGAAGAAAAGAAGAAAAAGAAAGAAAGAAAAAAAGGAAAAAAGAAGAAGAATAAAAATTAATAGTGATTGTATAATAATAATAATAAAAATAATAAAAAAATAAAAAATAATATAATAAAAAAATAAAATAAAAATAATAATAATAATAATAATAAAAAAATGCCTTGAAACAGATATTTGCTTCAAAATGTGAAACATGGTATTCCAAAACTCCTTTTTAAAAAGGTATAAAAAATTTCGGGACCCTAGACCCAATGTGTAAAATTGGGGGTGAACATACTCCAACAAAAAACTTTGTCGAAGGGATGTCCCCCAAGGGCGCGGGGTTTTCCAAATCCGTTTTTTTTAACCCAACGACTGCAGACCCTTTAAAAAATTTTTTTTATAGTGAAATAGCAGTATCTGTTTTTGGGCTTTATGAAAGATAAATTTACCGAAAAGAATTATTTCAAACAAAAAAAATTGTTCACCGATTGGTGAAAACAAAATCGCTTAAAAATAAATTTTGACAAAACAAAAAGAACAGGTTTTGGTGTAAAAAATAAAAAACACTTAAAGGTTGTGCAATCGGTAAGGTGATGTTGGTAGTTGACCCTTTAAATTAGGATAACCATTGTTTTTTCCTAAATTTCTCTCAACAATTAATAATACTTGAAATTGCCCAAAGATTATACATCCTAAGGAAATTGAAACATTTAAAGAAAGGGAAGAAATTATTTAAGGTTTTTGACTCATTTTTAAAAAGGTAATTGCCTTGGCTGCCCCTTTGGGGTTTGGGGGACCCGACCAAATAAATAAAAATTTTTCAAAATCTATAAAAAGGGCATCAAAATAAAAAACCTCCTTTTGATGGGCAGAAAAAAATTCTTTGAAAAAAAATAGAAAGGGAAAGCATCTCACTTCCCCACAAAAAAAAAATATTTCTCCCATATTTAGTCTTTTCCACGGGGAAAGGGTTTTGTCAGTTTTAAATGTAGAACAACAAGTAAAATAACGTTCTTTCCCCATCCAAAAAAAAATTTTAATTTTTTCATATGGACAAAAAACCAAGGATTGTTTCTTTTGACTTTTAAAATTTTTTTTAATTTTAAAATTTAAAACTGCCAATAGAAAAATGATGAAAAATTTAGTGTCGAAATTGCGAAAATTGTAAAAAATTTGAAAACGAAATGAATAGTTTAGTTGTGTTTCGCACGGTAAAAGAAAGAGTGGAAGAGAAGAGAGAGAAGAGAGAAAGAGGAGAGGCAGAGAAGAGAGAGAGAAGAGAGAGTATCTTTAAATGTTGGGTTACATTAACGTTATAACAAGTGTAACTAAAGACAAATGCCATTTTTATGGACAAAAAAGTCTATTATTTTTATATTTTTATTTTTTATTTTTTTAAAATTATTTTATTATTATTTTATTATTTTATTATAATTTATTATTATTTTTTCTCTTATTATTATATTATTATTATTATTATTTTTTTATTATTATTAATTATTATTATTTTAACTAATAAAAAATAATAACAAAAAAATAATAAAATAATAATAAAAATAATAAAAAAAATAATATAATAATAATTAATCATAAACCCTTTATTCATCCAAAAAAAAATTTTTTGACAGACGAAAATTCCCGACAAGTACATAAAATAATAAATAAATATAACATAAAAAAAAAACGTGGAAAAAGTAAAACATGGTAAAGGTTTTTTTTGTAAAAATTTTGAAGCTGTATGAAAAATTCACAGTTAAATTAAAGGGACTTACCGTTTATATATTTAAAGTAAATACTATTAATGGTATTTATTGTGTCAATTTTTTAAAAAAATTGTTAGTAAACGCTGAATTTGATTATATAATATGAAAATTGAGGGAAAAAATTCACATAGTAAAAAGTACATGCACTATTGATATTCTAAAATGACCCTCGGTTTTTTGTTATTGTTTTTTGCACCCCCGGCGTTTAGAGTATACCACTGAAGGGTTTATCCAGACAAATAAACGTTCATGCTTACACATTTGTGTGTGTGGTGTGTGTTGTGGTTTGGCCCGTTTCTTCGGATGGCATTTTTATAATTCTTAGCCAAGCGCATACTTTTAAGATTAACTGGGAAATTGTAAAGATATGGGAAGCGTTTAATAATTTTTCTCAAAAAATTACATTTTGGGTAATTAAAAGAAGAAGATTCAAAGTTTAACAGACGATACCAAAATTTAAAAATTATTTTCCTTATTTTTAAAATCTGCAAGTAAGGTAAAAGGGATCTAGGTATTTTTAAAATTTTGTTGATTGACAACAACGGTCCTTCGTTCGTTTTGGTGTTTAACCCCCCTGTACTAATTTTACTTAATTTGTGAGAATTGAGAAAGAACCTTTGTCAATGAAGCAACTCCCCCACAGAGGGGCACTATTTGTTTTATTAAAACGAGTTATTTTTAATGCCCGAAACCTCGAGCTTGCGGAATGTGTTATTCACGTAAAGATAAAAAGATTTTTAATAAATCAAAAAATGAAAAAATTTATTTCAATCCACCCCCACAATAAGTTATTAGTTTTTGAAAAACCAAGGTAGGGGTATAAGTAATTCATCTTTTTAAAATTTTGTATCTTTGGGATGCTTGAATACAATTTCCCCAAATTTAAAAAAACGTTGGATTTGTACCCCGCCCCAAAAGTTTTTTTTTTTTTTCCCAATAAAATTTTTTTTCAACGATTTAAACCATTATCAACTTTTACTTGTTTACAAAAATTGATGGGGTTTTCCCCAATGGGAGGGAGGAAAATATAATGAGCATATAATTGGGTCCCATAACGAAACAAAGGTCTAAAGCACAGCAAACCCATGTTCCTGTTTGACCCCAAAGTTCCAAGTAAATTAAAAAAAAAACCCTTTTAAAATTTGCTTTTAGGTGGCAAAAGAAACCAATATTAAAAATACCCGATCAGCATCAAAAAGTCTGAATGGATTTTTTATGGAAAAAAGTAAAATTTTTTCAAATTTACATCTATCTTTTAAGACCAGAGAAAATTTTTGCGCGGTGGAACAAACAAAAAATTACGGGGCCTGATTTTCGAAAAATTTTTAGTCTTATTATTATTTCTGAAATGTTAGTTTATTAAACTTTTTTCAATACTGAAAGTGATTGCCTAAAACTCAACTATAAAATTGGAGACCTATATTGTGCGTAAATTTTTCCGGCCCTAACGAAAATACGCAACTTGTTATTGTTTCGTTTGGGGGCACTTTTTTAAAGCCAAATTTGTAAAAAAATCTATGAACAGTAAAGTTGGTCCCCAACGTAAACAAAGGGTCAAAAAACACATAAAAACCACTGTTCCTGTCTTGACAGCTCACTTTTCCAATGTAAAATAAAAAAGAAATAACTTTAAAATTTGGCTTTAGGTGCAAAAAAAACACAATTCATAAAACTCGATCAGCACAAAAAATTTGATATGGATTTTAGGGAACAAAAGTAAAATTTACAAAAGAGTCTATTATTTTTAGCCCAAGCAAATATTGCCCGGGTATGAACAAAGGGAAATTTTTCGGACCTGATTTTCATAAAAATTTTAGTCTTATATTTTTAAATTTTCGCAAACGTTAGATTTTATGAAAAATATTTCAATACGAAGTGTTTGCCTAAAATTTCAAACACAAAATTGGGGAGACCTATTTTTCGAAATTGCCGGTCCTAACGAATCATTAAAATTTGTTTTTTTTTCGTTTGGGCCCCAAACTTTACTTTTCTTTTTAATTTAATCGGGGGAAGTTTTAAAAGGGTTTAAATTTATTTCCCCTTAATTTGGTCTTTTTGGTGCCAAAAATTAAAATTTACTTTTTATTTTCCTGGTTACTTTTTTTTGGTTTTCCCAGTTTTTAACCCCCCAAAAATTGTTTTTTTTCGGTTCGTTAAAATAAAATTTTTCTTTTATCAGCCAAATAACAGCATAAAAAACTTTTTGCCCCGTTTGGATTTGAATCTGACGTTTTGGGCACAGGGGGACAAACCGGTAAATTATGATCGTTCATTTTTTTAAATATCTAAATATTTGGTACTTGCAAATTTATCAGATTCGAAAAAAGGTGTAGACGTCTAAATTAAAAGACAATTTTCAAGAATTTTGCCCCTTATCTGCCGTCCTTTCAAAAAAAAAAAAAAGCTGATTTTTCCGGAATATATTAAACTTTTCAAAAAACTAAATTTGTTTGAGATAGATAAAATCCCATACAGAGAATTTTCATTTTCCAAATTGGAAAAAATCAGATCAGGGTTAAGGGTTCCCCAATTTTGAATTTTTGTTAAAATAGAACTCAAAGGGCAAAGGAAATCTATAGCCTTTTTAAAAAAATATCATTGGTGTTTTTAGGTCGTACGAAAAAAAAAAAATTTGCTTTATTTTCAAATGAGATAAATCCCCTTTTGATCCCCCGGGGAAATAAAAACAATGTTTTTTAAATTTGTAAACATCTAGTTTTTTTTTTTGTTTGCAAACTTTTTGGTTAACACCCAAAACAAGGGAAATAGGGGATGGTAAAAAGTTCTAGAATTAAAATTTTTAAAAAAACAAAAGAATAGGCGAAAAAAAAATGACAAAACCAGACAACTAACGAACCTCCCTTTAAATTGAAAGCAATGTTCGGCAAAACATTTATATCATAAAACAAATACGATTTGGGGCCATCGTTTGGATTAATCTTATCTGACTTCCTTGCAAAATCAAATTTTGCAAATAAAGCGGGGATTGGCTTCAATGATTAATGATGATGGTTAAGAGATAAAAAAACATATAAATGGTCTGTAGGGGTTCTCGTAATTGTGTCCCCCTTGGGCAAAAAACAGCACCTTTTCCTAAAAAAGGGAGCTCGACTTGGGGGCAACTCCCTTCGCGGGGCACATACCCACTTGCCTAGTGTTGTTAGCGCGTGTTAGCAAAACGTCTTGGCGGGGCCGGGGTTTTTTCCCCTTGCTAACTAGAGGGGGGGGAGGGGAGGGGGGGCTAATTAAACGGGCAGTGTTTTTGTGCCCTTTTTTTAGTTATTTTTTTATTGGGGCCTTGTTTAGACACCCACGGGGTCTTTGTTAAATTTTAGTTTTTTTCATTTTGTATTGAGTGGGATCTTCCCACATTTTATAAAAAACCATCAGTGCACTTGAGATTTCTAGATCATAGTGGGCAGTACAATAAACTGAGATATTTTAGATTGAGTTAAAATGGAAGACGCTGATTGTACTTTTGTTAATTTTGTGTCCCCCCCCCCCCCTTGTTTCTTCCCCTCTCTCTCCCCTCTCTCCTCTCTCTCTCTCTCTATCTTTCTATCATATTGGGCCTCTTCCCTCCCCCCCCCCCCCCCCCCCCCCTCTATCCTCCCTCCTCTCTCTCTTTCTCTCTCTCCTTCTCTCCCTTCTCTCTCGCTATATAATCTACCACTCCCTACCAATATATTTTCTATTTTCCCCCAACCCACCCCCAAAAAATGAATTTAAAATCAAAATTATTATAATAATGATAATTTTATTGCCCATAAATAGGGTTTTGTCATTTTTTCACTTGTTATAAAGTTTATAATAACGAAAATTGAACAGATATTTCACCCTACTCTCTCTCTCCTCTCTCCCTCTCTTCCTCCTCTCTCTCTCTCTCTCTTCACACACCCACAAAAAGTTGGGAATGGGGTACATTTAGTTAATTTGTTCCCCCCCCCCCTGTTTCTCCCTCTCCTCTCTCCCTCTCCCTCCTCTCTCCTCTTCATCTACTTTATCTTTTCATCTACTTTCCCCCCATCATCTCATCCCTCTCCCCCCCTCCTCCTCCCCCATTTCCGCCATATTCTATATATTCCCTACCACCTGTTATCTACCCCCGACCCACCCAACCCCAAATTAAATTTTAAAATACAGATTATTTATTTTTATTTTTATTATTATTATTTTTTTAGATTTTTATTGTAATAAATGGGGCAATTTGCTTTTTTTACATTTTGTTATACTTATATAAAAACGATAACATTGAACAATATTTCCCCCTACTTTTTCTCCTCTCTCTCCCCCCTCTTCTCTCTTCCTCTCACACACACACCACACAACACACACACTTTTGAGGAAGTGAATCATGTGTTAATTTTGTCCCCCCCCCACCCTTTTTCTTCTCTCTCTCTCTCTCTCCCCTCTCTCTCTCCCCTTTCTCTCTTTTCCTCCCCTCTCTCCCCGCTCTATCTATCTATCTATCACTATCTATCTTTATCTATCTATTACTATCTACTTTTATCTATCCTACCCCTCTCCCCCCCTCCCTCACCCCCATTTCGTATTTGTAAAGCGCATTGACCCCTTTTAAGTGGATATTGCGCTATAAATCTCTTTTTTATATAATACTACCTAAAAAACTGTCTTTTTACCCCCGCCCCACCACCCCAAAAAAATTTTTTAAAAATCATAGTTAAATTTTTTATTATTATTATTATTTTTTATTATTTTATTATTTTTATTTTTTTATGTATTTTTATATTATTATTTTTATTATTATTATTTTTAAATTTAATAATAATTTTAATAATAATAAAATAATATTTTTATTATATTATTATTATTTTTTTTAAAAATAATAATAATAATAATAATAAAAATATAATATTAATAATAATAATAAAATAATAATTTTAAAAATAATAATAATAATAAAATAATAATAAAAAATAATAATAATAAAATAATAAAAATTAAAATAAAAATAATAACTTTTTGCCCAAAATATGGAATTTGTCATTTTTTTACACTTGTTTAAAAATAATACTTATTTTTTTATAACGATAACATCGAAAAATATTTCACCCCCTACTTTTCTCTTTCTCTCTCACACACAACACACCAAAACACAAAACACCCACACACAAACACTTATGCAAACATAGAAACTTTCACAAAAACATACTCATCCTAAACAGAAAGGCAGGCGACGCCTACTGGGGAAAAACACTTAGCGAGGCAAACCACTTGCAGTCGCGTGCGGGGGCTGTACCATGGCTCAAAGAAGGTGCCCCTTCTGTAGCGTTAGTCTCTTTTTGGGCCTATATATAGGCGAATACTTCTTCAGGGTTGCATTGGCCCAGGGAACCATTACAGTTTTTTGGCCGAATCTGTGAAATACAGTCCTTTCCCCTCTTTGATTTTTTTCCACCCCAACCCCGCTAGACAATATTTGAAGGCTTTTTTGTCCGCAATCATAAAAAAAATGTCCCTTCCCGGAAATGGCCCAAAATCTTTCCAACGGGGCCCATTATTTGACCTCGCTGTTTCCCTGTGCATTCATTTTAGACAAAAGGGATAAAGGTTTAACTAACACTACTTTTAATGCTAGTTTCATCATGCCGATTTTTTATACAGCACTTTTCCCAAAATTTTGGGCAAATGTTGTTACTTATCCTTTTTCTGTAACAAAATTAAGAAAAGGATATTTTGGCGACTCTATCCCCCTCCTTTTCGGGAGATCCCTTTGCCCCATCATGAGGTTTTCTCGGGATCAGATAAAAAACAGTGAAAGTTGATATTACATCCCAAATTTATTTAAGCTCCGCTGAGAAAATCTCTTTTGTTTAAATATTTTTTTCCATTCCTTTGGGCGGTTTTTAAAAACATTGTTTTTTTTGTAACGACTACCATTACTTGATGTTTTAAACATTTTTTACTCTTTTTTGTTTTACTACAAAGTAAAATAAAAGTATTCAATAATTTGGTTTATAGAACCTTACACGCTTGTGTTGGCTCCAAAAGCCTTAAATTTTTCTTTGGCTTTCATTTGAAAAAACTTGATTCCCAAATACTTTAAAACAGGGAAATTTTTAATCCGAAAAAAAATAATCAAGGAAATAACTCATACAAATAAAAGGTTTTCCCAAAATTGTGCCTGTGATTTTTAAAAAAATAATTTATTTTTTTAAACCTTGATGTACACACGCGTAGAAATATTTAAATTCCATTGATTTGGCTTGGTGACCACCTAGACGATGAAAATTTGTGAGTAAAGCGATTCCCAAGGACTCAACTATCGCCGGCGAGGCTCAACCGGGACCTTCCGATCCAAAAGGGCCCATACCACTAGCCCACTAATATTAAAAATTTCTATATTAAAGCTATTAGATGAATCATTGAAATCCCCTTTGAAAAATATTATGGATTTGTTCTTAAAGCCAAGGGGGTTTTTTTTTTTTGGTTTTTGCTTCATTCAAAAACTTTGAACACTCCTATTTCAAAAAAAACCACTAGAAATTGGAGATTTGTTTTTCCCTCGCCCTTTTTTCTGGATTTGTTTCCCCCTTTCAATGAACGTATGCAATGACCAATTGGAAACCCCCTGTTGTTTCCACCCATCTACTCCTCCCTTTTTCTGACCTTTTCCCAGCCAATGGATACTTTTTTAATTTTACGGTAGAAAAAAATTAAAGCCCTTTGGAAGTTATAAAAGTTTTTTCTAAATAACGGCGACGAATATAAAATTTTTTAACCTCATCTTCAAAAAACATCTAAGAAAAAATACATATTCAAAAATAAATCCCAAAAAAAATTCTGTAATCTAAATTTCGACCAGTTTGGTATTCAAAAGTTTTCATTTACGAAAACCCCAAACGTTCATTTGAAAAATTCCGGGGGAATGCCTAAACCCCACTTCTCTCCCCCTTTTTAAAATTTATCCATAAACATGCCAGTCTCAAAACCTTGTCTTTTTTAGAAAATATTTGAAAAAGTTGTCGC
This sequence comes from Berghia stephanieae, assembly GCF_034508935.2. Classification (NCBI taxonomy): domain Eukaryota; kingdom Metazoa; phylum Mollusca; class Gastropoda; order Nudibranchia; family Aeolidiidae; genus Berghia; species Berghia stephanieae. Next base: position 9,754 of record NW_027622402.1, read on the forward strand.
ACCAGGCCCGGGCGTTCTTAAAGCCAAAAAAAAAACTGTCCTGTCAGTCACTACATAAGAACCGACTTTCGTAATCAGGGGCCGAAAAACCCGTACGTCCATCGTAAAGATTTGCTGCACAACCCAAAAAGATGACCTAAAAAATCCGCTTTTCCCACAAAAAAAAACAAATCTGTTTTTGTATTAAATAGTTCAAGAAAGAAATAATTTTTTCCCTTGAGCTTGTAACGACACCTCACTAACCACAAAAACCTAAAAGACGTCAAACTGCATCTTTAGGGTCCTTGTGTAGACTATAAATTTTAATACACTCACGATTTTTTTCTTTTGTGGCAAATTTGGCATTTTGATGTCTTTTTTTTGGTTGTGTCAGGCTATAACTTTCATGGCTACCGCGGGTTTATTTAACTATATTACGCTGGCACGACCGAAATATACGTCAAAAGACCGTCTTAGCCACAAAAGAAACAAATCGTACTGATTCAAGAGTTCAACCAATAAAATCACTGTTTTTTCCCTTTGGGAAAATACAAACAAAAAACTCTGGGGCGTTAAAAAAACCCTTAAAAAATTGGCAAAAGTCCTGGGGAGTGGGAGCGGGGGCCTTCAAAAATTTTTGGGCCTATACTGACCAAAATATTACTCAAAATGTCATCCTTTTTGCCCAAAAGAAAAAAATTTCGGATTTGATTCAATGTTCAAACCAATGAAAAACTTGTTTCCATGAACTAAAACGCGAAAAAACCACTGGGGGGTTAAAAAAACCAAAAAAACGCAACGCCATCCTTTTGGGATTTCAACCGGGGAGCCGTACTATCGTTAAGTTATAGCCTGACACTGAACCCCAATGGAAGTTTTTTGAAGTCATTATTTGGTTTTTGCACCGCCATGGTGTTTTTATATGTTGGAAAAAATTTCCTTTTGGTTGAACTTTTGAATACAAACACGATTTTTTTTCTTTTTTTCCCAAGAGGGTCTTTGGCGTCTTTTTTGGTCAGTGTCGGGCCGAGGGGGCCTCATTAAAATATAAGCCTGCCCTTAAAAAACCCAAAGGGACTTGTACTTGACATCTTTTAAAGGTTTGTGCAACTCCTAGTGATTTTAAGTCTTAGTAGTTAAAGGATAAAGTGGCCCTTTTGTTTAAGTATTGACAAAAACCACGACTGTTTTCTTTTGGGGCCAAAAAGTCTTTTTGCGTTGTTTTATATTTTATGAAGTGTATGTCCAGTTTCAGGCTACAATTGGATTCATACAGTCACGCCGCCCCAACGGGGGCCATCTTTTTTCTAAAAAAAAATCTTTACTTTTTATTCTTCATGCGGGCAGCCCTTTTTCAATGCCTTGTATCATATATTTAAAAGTCAAAAATTGATAAAATTTTTTTTTTTTTCCCCTTGGATACTTTTTTATGCTTGCCGGGGGAAATATTTCATGGGGCGTCTCCCTTGTTCCGAAAGGCCAGTGTACAAATTTTCCCATGCGTCTTGGGAAAGGAGTGACGTAGTTAGTATATAGTAGTAGTAGTATATAGTATAGTATAGAGTGTATTTTAAGTAAAGTTAGTATAGTAGTAGTAGTAGATAGTATAGTATATAGTGTATAGAGTTTGTGTAGTAGTAGTGTTTTTTTTGTGTTTTTGTTTTGTTGTTGTAGTTGAGTGTAGTAGTGGTAGTAGTATAGTGTAGTAGTATGAAATAAGTAATTTAGTAGTAGTATAGTTTTGTTGTTTTTTGTTGGTAGTGTAGTGTAGGTAGTAGTAGTATTGTTTTTTGTTGTTGTTGTAGTTGTAGAAAGTGTGTAGTTGTGTTTTTTTGTTTTGTAGAGTATTTTAGTTAGTAGTGTAAAGTATAGTAGAAATAAGTAGTAGTATTTAAAAAGTATTTTATAAGTAGGTAATAGTAGTATAGTTTTTGGGGCGTATATGTATAGTGTAGTAGAGAGTTTTTTGTTGTGTTTTTATTGTATTAGGTAGTATAGTTTAGTAGAGTAGTAATAGAATTAGTAGAGTAGTAGAAAAAATAGTAGTAGTGTGTCTTAGTAGTATATAGTAGTAGTAGTTTTAGTTTTAAATTTAGTAGAAAGGTATAGTAGTTGGTAGTAGAGTTGTTTTGTTTTTGTTTTGTTGTAGTATTTAAAATAGAAGTGAGTAGTGTAGTAGTTAGTATAGAGTAGTAGTTATATTGTTGTATTTGTTTTTGTATAGAAATGAAATTATTATTTTGTAGTTGTAGTAAGTAGTAGTTTTTATTTTGGGTGTTGTTGTTTGGTTGTATTGTATAGTGTGTAGTAAGTATAGTTGAGTTAGTGTGTATAGTAAGTTTTTGTTGTTTTGTTTTTGAGTTGTAGTAGTAAGGGAGTATGTAGTTGGTATAGTTTAGTAGTATAGTAGTAGTTAGAAATTTAGTAGTTGTTGTTTGTTATTATAGTATAGGAAATTTAAATAGGAGTTGTGTTTTAGTAGATTTTTGTTAGTTTAGTAGAGGAGTTGTATAGTAGTAGGTTTGGTGTTTTTGGGGTTTTTGGGATTTTTGTATAGATAGAGAGTTGTGGGTGTTTAGTAGTGGGTTTGTTATAGTGTGTAGTATAGTATGATACCTAAAGGGAGAATGTGGGTAAAGACCTTTCCAAGGCCCAAAACTATGCTCCGAGCGGTTCGAACACAGGACCTTTAGACAAAAATCAATTGACTGGGGCCCTAAAGATTTGACTGTAAAAATAATAAAAAAAACTAAAACATAACACTCAAAAAAAAATATAAAACAGGGAACTTTTTCCCGCTCAAAACTCATTTCGCCAAACCCAACCACAAAAAACCGTAAAGAAATAAAACATACAAAATTTCAGAAGACACAGAGATAATTTAAAGGGTTTCCAAATTTTTTCTCAAGCCCACATTTATCTTGTCCACAATCTGGAATTTTAGTGATGCTCTGTTTTTGGGGGGTTTTTTTTTTAGTTTTTGGGGGCTGAAAAGGGTTTTGACCCGAAACTTTTCCGTGTTTTTTTTCTCTTTTTTTTTTTTTTTGCGTTTTTGTTCTTTTTTTTTAATATTTTTAGATTTTATTTTTCCCAAAGCCGTTGGGACCTTTGGAACATTTTGTGGTTTTTGGCTTTATAAGTTTTAAAACCGATATCTGGTTTTTTCTTATCATCACTTTGATTACTCCATTTTCAAAATAAAACTCACCATCGTTTTGAGTTCCTGGGGTCCAAAATTTTTGGGTATTAAATTTCATTTTTCAATGACTAGTTTTGACGAATTAACCTACTAATACATCTGCTGTAACCTGATTTCAAGACATTTAGAGGTCTTTCTCTGACAAAAGGGGAATGTTACAATTTTTGAAATAAAACATATGTTTTAGTTCAAATATTTAAATTCTAATAAAATCTCCTGAAAGCTTTCCTTCTTTTTGAAAATATTTGAAAAATTGTTGCATCATGGCCCCACACTATCTTGCACAAAAACATGAACTCCCTATCTGCGCTTTCGTAATACCGGCCAAGAAACGGGGGTTTTAACTCTCCCCTTTCCCAAACCCCTTTTTTAGTATTTCCCCCAAAATGTCCCACCCAACATAAAATTGGGGGGGTTTTTTTTAATCAAACCAAAAGATACAAACAAAATCTTGTGTTCAAAAAAAATAATTTTTTTTAAAAAACAAAAAAATTTTTTTCTTCCTTTTTTATTGAAAAAGAAAATATCTGAATAAAAATCTTCTTTGTATCGAATAACTGTATTACGGGGGGAAGTGATCACGTTTGTGAACTCTAAAAGGTGCTCAAAACTTTCTTGACGCCACTCCAAAGATCCTTTTGGAAACCCCCCGGAAGTTCTCTTTTCGGGGTTTAAGTGTTCTAAGCCTTTAGAAGCTGTGGACTTTAAAAATAAAAACAAAAATAAACAAACAGTTTTTCAAAAAAAACAAATACCAAACACGGAAAACTTTTCGAGTCGAAAAACCTTTTTTCACCCAAAAAATAAACAAAAAAAATGAAAACATAAATACATATTAAAAAAAAAATCGACAAAAAAAATTTTCTTCCCCTCCTTTTTTTATATTAATATCTTCTTCCTTTTTCTTTTTCTTCTTTTCTTTTTCTTCTTTCTTCTTTTCTTTTTTTCCCTTTTCTTTTTTTCCCTTTTTCTTCTTCTTCTTCTTCTTCTTTCTTCTTTCTTTTCTTCTTCTTCTTCTTCTTCTTTTTTCTTCTTTTTTTTTCCCCTTCTTCTTCTTTTTCTTTTCTTCTTTTTTCTTTTCTTCTTCTTCTTCTTTTTCTTTCAGCTTTCCAGCTTTTGCAGAGGGGCCAAATAACCCCAACCCCCATGCATCAAATTTAACCACCGTTACAAAAGCTCAGTTCGCTTATATCCCCTTTTAAACCGTCCAACACCCAATAATTTTATGAAAAACAAAATTTAAAAAGATGCATTGGCGCTAATTTGTGGCATGGGCCCTGTGGAGCACTCGCTTTCGGATGGGAAGGGTCCTAGTTCGACTTCGACCACATATTTTGGGGATTTTAAAAAAGACTCTTGACTCACATTCTTTCCCGTACCGGGTGAAAATGATCCCGCCGTCGCAGCGTTTCCTCTGTGGGAAAAAAAGTGAAATACCCCTTCTACATGTTACGTGGCTTTTGGTAAAATTTTCCTTTTTGCAAAGCGTTTTGGGCATTTTTAATGGAAATTTGCAAAAAACTCTTTTGGGGGGGGGGGGGTTTAAATGAAGGAGATCATTTTTGACCGTCTTAATTTTTTTTGGAGAGATTCCAAATTCCAAGTGGAACTTAGAGAATCTATTAGTTTCTAAAATTATTTCTTGAAAATAAAATTAAAAAGAATTTTCATTGCATAAACAAAGCAAAAATCGCATTTTAAAAAATAAATTAAAAAGGTTTTAAAAAAACGCTAAAAGATAGGAGAGATTAGGATATTAACTTTCAGTAACAATTTTTAAAAAATTTATAATTTTTATTTTTAAACGAACAAACTTTTAGAATTATTATAGTTTTAACCTTGTCGCTTTTGAATTTAAAGATTTTTTTTAATTTCAATTGGCAACAAAAACAATTTTTATTTAATTCAAAAAATTTGTCGACTAAAACATTGGAATAATTAAATTTTAACTTTGTCGACTAAAAACTTTTTAGAATAATTAAGATTTTAACGTTCCGACAAAGAAAAAAAAAAACTTGAATAAATACATTTAAACATTGTCGGCTATAATCTTTTTAAAAGATTATTTTTTAATTATTTTTAAAAAAACAAACTTTGAATGATTGAAATTTTTAAAAATGTCGAGTAAAAAACCATTGGATGTTTTTATTTTAACATGCTGCAAAACGAACTTTAAATGATAATTTTTTAACTTTATCAAAACAAACCAAAACATTTTTTTTTTCGCTGTCGAAAAAAAAAAAAAACAATAGAATCGACCATAAAAATTTTAACAGGCACTAAAAAAAATTTTGAATGCATTTTTTTACATTGTATACAAAAAAAACATTTTGAAAGGGGGCTTCCGAAAACTCATAAACCCCATTTTCTTTTTTTTTTTATAATGTTCAGTACGGGGTTTTAGGGGAGCTCTTTTTTAAAAAAAATTTTTTCCCCATCCAAAACCCCCATAGAACTTATTTTTAAAAAAAAAATACTGGAATTAGGGGTTTCGAAGGCCCCCTTTTTAATAAATTTAAATTTAATAAGTAAAAAAAAAAACATTAAATGATTAAATTTCAAACAAAAATTAAGAAATTTTTTGGAATTTTTTAACTTTGTCGCTGAAAAACATTTAGAAATTACGGAAGAAAAATAATAGCCTTAAGAAAAGGGTTTTTTCCCCAAAACCTTATTTATCACCTCCCCCCTGATTAAAAATCAAAAAAAGCGTGCTTTTTAAAATTTTTATATTTTTTATATATATATAAAATTTTATATAATATTTTATATATATATATAATAATAATTTAAAAATAAAATTTTATATAAAATGTGTGTGTTGTGTGTATATATATATATATTTATGTATAAATTTTATAATTTTTTTAATATATATATTTATATAAATATAATAATATGTATTAATACCGATAGGGGGAAATTTTGGGACCCCTTTATTTATTTTTTTAGTACTTTTTCCAATAGGGGACCAAATCCGGTCCCCCTTTTATTTTACCTCTACACTTCACTTTTTTTTTATTTAAGTTTTTCAAACCCCCGTCAAGGGGTAATAATTGAAATTTATGTATTTAAGTTATTTGTTAAACACCAAGTAAGAAATTTTGCCCAAAAACACGTTGGCAATAAGGTGACCCCCTGAAAAAAGTACAATAGGGGGACCGTGTTTTATCGATATTTTCAAAAGGAGGGAAAATATCTTTCCGAAATTTTTTTCCCTAAAATTTGGCATTTTAAAGGGTTTTTATGAAAGAAAACCAAAAAAATTGTGTAAAAATTTAAAAAACTTGGGAAAGAAAAAGATATACGAATTAAACTATTTTTTAAAAAAATTTATGAAACTTGGGCCGATTCTTATCTTTTTGGGGACAAAAGACAAGCAAACAAGAATTTTTTTTTTGTGAAACGTTTTTAGTCAATTTCCGCATAAAAGGGATCGGGCCCCCCCCACTCCGCAAGTCATATAGGTGTTTATTTTTTACTTTTTTATTTTTTATCAAAAGCTTCATCAAACCCTTTTTGAGAGCTGTTATGTGTCCATTGAAGCCATCTCGACGGCGTGAAATGGAGATCTTTCTTAGCAGTGAATCGTCAGATGCCCTTTAAATCCTCCATTCCGGGGTTTCTTGCCATTCGTTTTTCGAAATATTTTGGGGGAACGCAAGTTGCCCTTTTATGTCTAAAAGTTTTAAAGTGCAAAACCTAACATTATACTTGACTCAAAAGTCTTTTAAATACCCGTGTTTCTTATTTTTTAAGAACCAATGATTATCTGATAACCCGAAAATGACTTTGCGAAGGATGGCCCCACGGACGTCCTCTCTTTAGCCCAATATTTTTCGCCTGCTGAGTTTAACTGACGAAAGCAAAGGGGGTAAATTGATGCTGGGGGCATCATTGAAAGACACCGAGATAATTTAAATGGGAAGTTATTGCCATTCTTATTACATCACGTTATTAAAATTTCATTGGGGGAACAACACATACTTTGGGAAAAAAATTCAAATTGGGGTTGCTCAATGAAACCTATCATTTTAAAGTGTTTTTAACACGATTTTTAAAGATACCCAAAATTTGAAAATCAGATAACAAAAAAAAGTTGTGTTGTTTAAAGGCTGACAAAATTTTTTTTTTTGCCTTTGTTTTTTACTGCGACTTTGTGACCTGAAAATTGTTGCATTTCCGGTGTAACCGCCTTTGGATTTCAAAAATGGTCAAAAAAAACCGCTAAAAATTTGAGTAAAGGGTTTTAGGGGAAAGAATTTCTTTTATCGTTACAAATTTTTCCCTGAATTTAATTTTATAAAAAAGTTTAAAAGTTTAAAAAAAACGTGCCCGCATGAAAATTTTATTACCAAATTTAATCTTTTTTTATCCAAAGCAAATTATAAACCCCATTTTCCTAAACAAAAGTTTTTTATAAATTGTCTTGATTTTAAAATAAACTACACCAAAAGTAGGTAATTTCTCCTGAAAAAATAAGACATAAACATTTAAAAACCTCCAAAACAAAAAATCTATGGAACTTTTTCTGGAAACCCCTCACCAAAAATCCAAAAAAATCGGGGGACAGCCACTAGGCCCTTTATCGGCCCCTCGGGGGGGCCAAATGGGGTTTACCAAAAAAACCAAACACAACAACCCAATTGAATTGTCACTTGTCATCAGCATTTGGGGAATGGAGCAATAATTCGGGAACTTCTGTAAGATGTAGATCACATATAAATCTGTCGTTTACTATCATATATACCCACTACACTTTAGTTTTGCGCTACCAACTCAACACTTCCGTGTTTTTTTATTTTGGCAAAAAGAATGGTTTTTTTAAAAAAATAAAAAAATAATTTTTTAAATTAAACCTGTCTTTTTATCTTGTTTATGCTACGTATCCATATCACAAAAAAAAAGTTTAAAAGTTTTGGGAAACTTTTTTTTGTAACTTCAATCAAGAATTTAGCTTTAAAAAACCTGAAAAATGTCTTGCTGGCAATCCGACACCCTTTTTATTTATCTATGATGTTTAAGGTAAAATGTAATTTGTAGGGAAAAGAAAAACTTTTTGGTACCATAGTTTCTTTTTTTTTTTTTTTTTTGAGTCGATGTTTAAAAACTATTTAAATTCCACTCCGGTAAATTTCAACCGTTTAAACGCAAATTTCGGGGTTAAAAAAAATATTTCCTAGCATGGAAATAATTCTATAAAAAAGCATGGTTAATGAAAAAACTTCGGGTTTTTAAAAAAATGGTAAATCAAAAATCAAAAAATCAGTAAATTTCATCTGGATGAAAGTGACAGTTGAAGTCGGAGTGAGCAGGTTTAAGCTCAGTTGTGTCACCCTCGTTAGAGTCGAAAGAGGGGGGGGTCTGCATTTTTGGGTTTGGACGTCATCGGTGGCCCCTTAAATAAAAGGGGGGGGTGGTCTTTAAACTTGAAAAAGGGTTTTTAAATGACATTAAAAAGAACTGGCGATATCCTTTGTTTTAGGGTTTTAACAACTGGGCATTTTGACCAAAGATTTGGTGAGAGCTTATTTTCTCCATTAAGGCTAATCTCTTTAACCGACAAAATTTTAATTTTTGAGAAAAAAGATGAACTTCTTTCCAAACTGAAAAAATTCGCTTGCTTCATACTGCTTTGTTGACAAAAACTCCGGGGGGCCATATGGGTTTTTTTTTCAATCAAATTTCTCGTTGTGGGGGACAAAAATAATTTCGGGTTTGGGTTTTACAAAAAATGTGTAAAATGTTGAAAAGTACGGGAAAATGAATTTTTGGTTAAATTTCCCTTTTTTTGATCCCAAGGTATTGCGATTTTCCAAGTGGACTTACCGAAACTTGAACGAAAAAATATCTATGGAAGTTATAAAAGATGGTTTTGGGAAATTTTATTTCCCCTCCTCCCCTTTCCAACTTGACGTTCTTGAAAAAAAAAAGAAAATAGCCAGAAGGTTTGGGCTAATTTTCTTTTTTTTTCCAAGGCAATAGCTAAGGTAAATAATTTTTAAAAATCCTTTTACACACAGTGGGTGATTTTTTTGTTTTAAGGTTTTTGGAAAAAACTTTCACATGATGTCCGCTTTTTTTTGGGTTTTTTTTTTTCTATATAGACCCCAAATCAAACCGAAAATGATTTCGAAAAAAGTTCCCTACACATATTTTTTTGGTAAGTATGTACTTAAAAAAAAATCAAAACATTTGTAAGCGTTTATCCCAGTTGGCACCATCTCAAATGCCACATCACCATATTTTTTGGTCAAAACACATTGCCAAAAAGAGAGACCCGGGAGTCTGTTAGGGGCAATACAAATTTTTAGGACAGGACAACCTTTTTACACCATGGATCTCCTTTTTTTGTTTTTAAAAAAAATTTTCTTGCAGGGCTTCGCCAACATAACACTTTTTTTAAAACCCTTCCCCCGTTAAATTTTTTTAATGATATCTTTTAGAGCCCTTACATTTGAATCGTTTGTTTTTTATTTTTAAAATTGAAAAATGTGCGTTCCCCGGAAAAATTAAAAAGCTTCTGTTGGGATTATACTTTTGATCTCGCATTTTGCCAAACTCTTGCATCGTATTTTTTATCACTTTTTTTTTAACTTTTTTCGTTGAAGGGTTTGGAAGTTTATTTTGCAATACACCGTTTAATTCCAAAATCGTATGATATAAAAAATTTTTTTGTTGTTGGTCCCGGGGTAGGATTTAAAAGATTGGTTTAAAAACGGTTTTCTGAAACCCTGTTGGGGTTTATATTTTCCAAGCACAGTTGAACAAATTTAAAAACTTGACAATAGTCTCCTTTTCAACCTTTTTTTTTATACTTGCATTATTAACCAGCTATTGTTTATTGGGTTTTTAAAAAATGGGTCTTCATGTTTTTTTGTAAATGAAAAATTGATTTACTGTCATCTTTTTTCCACAAAAATTAAAAAGGGGCCCCATTTTTTTTGCTACTCCGGTCTATTCCCCTACGTCCGTGAGGGACCCCCTGCTGAGACATCTTTTTTTTGGAACCTAGGCCTTCCCCAATCAGTCAGAGCCTCATCCACAACACACAGACTGAAACCTCGTTGCCAGTCGGGGCCCGGTTTTAACCCGAATGCTTTTCACTTGCAACCCGTGTTCGTGCAAAGGGGAGTCATTTTTTTTTTCATTTTTCCCTTTGTATTTGTGGGATCAATTTTAATTTTCCCATTCCTTTTAAAAAAAAATTCCCCCCCTCCTGGTGCTGCATTTGTTTTATTTTTTTTTTCGTTTTGGAGGCTGCGCGCAAAACGCACCCTTTACATAAAAACACAAACCAAATTTTTTTAGGGGGGCTCTTAGAATCTTTAAACCCCATGTGGTGATTCAGTGAAACCAGCCAAAAAAATTTTTGTTTATTTTATTGGGGGTTTTTTTTTTTCTGTAAAGACTTAAATTTTTGTTTGTAAGTTTAAAAAAGGTTTTTTTGTTTTCAACCCTCTTTTTTTAAACTGTTTCTTTTATTTCTATGTGCTTAAGGCTTTTTTTTCACAGACCCCGTGGGAAACCTTTCGGAATCGAGTAATAACATTTTTATTAATCTTGCAACCTAAAAGATTGTGATTTTGGGGCTTTTAAAGAAAAGCCAAAATTTTTTTTTTAATTTGTCGTACTAAAATTATTCTTTGAAAAGTCTGCTGTCTACAAACCCTTTGACTTCCCGGTTAATATTTTCTTTTTTTCAAAATTCTGGGGTTTTCCCTTTTAAAGACAACTGAGATCTTAAATTTAGCTACAAAATTTTTGTGTGTAGATTTGATGAAAAAAAAATGTTGAGTTTAGAAAAAGTGTTCACAATTTCTGACGTTTTTTCGCTTTTTTTTTCCCAACTTACCTGGTCAATTAAAAGGCAAAAACTCAAAAATTTTTTTTTTGAAAAGTGTTTTTTATGAAAAATTTCCCCATATACATTCAATTTCTTCCACAAAATAAATCGGGGTTATGTTTTCTGGGCACAGCATCTTTAGGGAGTTGGGGGGGTCTTTAGGGGGAAAAAACCATCTCAAAACCGGCTGGAGACTTTGATTTTGGCGGTGTTTGTTCTGCCAGCCGGGGGTTTTCTCACTCCCTCATGACAAAAATTTATTTTTTGCATGAAATATATCTTTTTTCTTTTGTTTCTTTTTTAATTTTTTTACTTATTCCCCCTACTGATTATTATTATTTTATTTTTTTTATTATTTTATTTTTTATTATTTTTATTTTTTTTTATTATTATTATTTTTATTTTTATGTATTGCCTTCATTGCTTCTATTTCTATTTTGATATAATTTAAATTTTTGATTGTTGTAAATAATTTTGGAATTGAATTTTGTCGTTGGCCCAAGGGGCCCCAATAAACTTTTTAAAGAAAATTTTTCTTTTGGGTGGGGCTTGGGTTATTTTTATTTCTTTTCCCCCTGGTCCGGTGAAGCATTTGGAGTAAAATTTTTTTTTTCCAAAGTAAAAAAAAATTCCCTGAACTGTTTTCCTCCAAGGGGGGGTTGGGGAAAAACTAAAAATTCTTTTGACATTCTTTGTTATTCGCTAAACAACAAAGGGCAAATGTTTCGATGAGACTTCAGTGTTATATTTGATTTTTCATATTTTGATTTTTTTAAGAAGAGGAACCCGAACCCAGTGAAAATGGGGGGGATTTACTATTTTTTCTATTTCAAACAAAAATTGGGTCTTTTCACGGGGTTTTTTAGTGGCGAGGCTCCACAAATTTAACATACCCCTTCCAAAAAAATAAGGGAAAAAGTATATAACAAGAAGAATTAACATTACTTGTCCGGGCCTTAAAAATTTGGGAAAGCCCATTCTCTCTTCGCGTCTTTTAGCTATGGCATACGATCTGCATTTATTTTATTTTATGTTAAAAGCATGAGTGCTTTTTTTTCTTTTCTTTTTTTTTCCAGAGAAAAACAAAAAGCCCAAAGGGACCCTGTCCCAAAATGTGGGCATTAAACAAAACTCTCAAGGGATTTGATGAAAACCAAAGAGAACAGAAGTTCAGAGGCCTGAAACAGCCTTAAAGGGGGGGATGAACAATGGATTTCTCAAAAAAAAGGGCTTTTTTTTTTCAAACACTAGAAAACAATTCAAAAATTATGCTGGAGAGCACAGGGGCACTGAATTGTTATTGTGCTGGCTGTAAGGGGTTTTTATCTGGGGAAGGGTTTATGAACACAAAAAAAAATGTATATGACATGCCTTGACTGGAGTTTTAAAATTTTTTCCCCCTGGGTCCCAGCAGGAAAGAAATAAAGGGGAAAATTCTTTACAAATTTCGGGAAAATGAAGGGAAAATTTGTCGATCGACAAAGATATATTGTTTGGAAAAAATTTTGGAGTAAAAGTTTTAAAGAAGGAGAGAAAAGTTTTAAAGAGTGATTTAGCACTTAGGGAAAATTTTATTTTAAAAAAAAGGAAGAAACAAAACAAAACCTTCTTTCTCTGGAGAGGACGGGTGAAGCGTTTTTAACTTTTAAAATTTTCGCAAACCATTTCTAAATGACTTTTAAAGAGGATGGGGCATAAAGCGGGTGAACTTTTTAAATTGGGTTTTTTTTAAAAGAATTTTTTTAAAAGGGGAAAATTTAATGCAAAAAAAATTGAAGAATCCCAGGATAGATTTGTTTCAAAATGCCTGGGTTTATTGGGGTTATTTTTTTTCAGCCAAGGTTCAATGTGAAGCAAAGAGAACAAATTTTGGGAAAACCCAAAGGGTGCCATTAAAGAATGATATAAAGAAAACTCGGCATTTTTTTACTGAAGAAATGGTCCGTATTTGTGAGGATGATATCTTATTTGATTCAAATTGTTTGTTGGGTTTGCAATGTCATGTAGTAGGCTTCAAAGTTTAAACGAGGAGAGGGGGGGCCCCCAAAAAGTTGTTAAAAGACGGATGATCAATTTGGTTAGGTTATCCCCAGCTTGTACAACATTCCTGATCTCTGGAAAAAAAAGCGTTACTTTAGAATTAAGTGGGCCCATCAGTCTGGGAAAGGGGGGGGGGGAATGGGGGGGGGGGGTTGTTTTTGTTGTTTTAAAGGTTGGGGGTAAAGTTTGATATTTAAAATTTTTTTTTAAGATTAAATATGGGGAATGGTTTGTAAAAATTTTTTTTTTGTAAAGGTTTTTGGAAAAACCCCCTTGTTAATGTGATAAAAATTGGGGTTTTAAATTATTTGTATGTGTTTCCCCCCAAAACAAAGATGCTTCTTCGACATAGGGGCACGTAATCATCAAACAAAAAAAATTTTCAGGGGCCATTTTTCGAAAATAAAAGAAGTGGTCATTTTTTTGGGGCAAAAGTAAATAATTTGTCAGGGGGGAAATTGTAATTTTAAACAAATGTTGTTGGAAAAAGACTCAATGCAAATTTGGGAAAATCCCAGTAACAGCTGCAAATCAAAAGAAAATTTTGATGGGGAAGCAGGTGCCAAATATTACTGTTCTTCAAAAAAAACGAAACCAAAGGGAAATTTAAGCAAAAAACGGGGATCATGTCATGGCAGATGAGGGTACAAAAGAGTCCATCATTTTTAAAAAATTTTTCGAAAATGTTCAGCCATGGCAAGGGGATTTAGCAGAAAGTGAAATTTATTTTGTTCTTAAAAAAAAACGGGGATTTTCCAAAAAAGGGAATCCCTGAGGGAAAAAATTAGTTTTTGGGGAAACAAAGATTTTTTTTTGAAAAAAAAAATTTAAGGAAAGAGCGTTTCAATCGGGGGAATGACAATATGAATTTTTGATTGTTTACATTCATTGTTTTGTATAGGTTTTTTCAATTTTGGGGGGTTTCAAAAAAGTTTTTCTTTTTTTGTTCATCTTTTTATCATTTCAAAATCCTTTTTTTTTTTTATATACATTTTATTTCTCACTTTAGAACAAATGCTTTGTAGAACCATGCTGCCAAACCCTTCTGTAAAAACGATTTGTTCCGTATTGACTTCCCCGAGTCCGTAAGTGCTTTTTTTTATTAAAATCCTATTTTGTAAATTTTTGACTAATTTTTGGAAAAAAGCCAGGGGAGCCAATGAAATTTTATTTATCCTTTTTATTACTATTTACTCTATATGTTGTTATTATTTTACATTATTTTTGGGTCCTGAGAGCATTCCCATTTTTGTAGCCTTTTTTTTGTTATGCCCTACTAAATGTTTTCAAAATTAAAAAAATTCCTTTGTTTTTAGAACCTGTATTTTTTAAACAACCTTTTAATGTATTGGAATTTTCTGGTTTGGGTGTTTTCCCCGTAACTTTATATTCAAACAGTTTATACTTTTACTATTTTTTACAATATTATTTTAATTAAAAAAAAATAAATCCCCTTTTTTTTGGGGAAAGGGTTTTTAATAAAAATCAATTGCTTATTGATTAAAAAGACAAAGATTTTTTCCCTTATTAATTTTTGAAATATTAAATTTTTCCCTTAAAAAACTTCATTGATTTTTTTTTTTTTTTTTTAAAAAAGTTTTTTAAGGTTTAGGGTTTAAGAAAAAAAGATTCCCTTTTTGGTTGTTTATCTGCAAAGTAAGAAGTAGGGAAATTCCTAATTTTAAAGGGGCATTTACAAACTACTATTTAGTATATAATTAAAGACCATTATTTGCATAAAAAAACAATTGCTATCGTCTACTTTTTATCTGAATCACCTAATTTTTTTCCCCCAAAAAAGCCCTCTCAGTGATGCCAGGTTGGGTTTCATTTCTAACCATCTTTAAATTATTTCATTTTTTTTTAAAAATTGTGCTTCTTTTGTATTGGGCCTTATCAAAGTTGAGGCAGTTTGAATTCTTTCTTTATATTGTCCGTTCTGAATTTGGGGTTATTGTGGAAAACCCCATAGCGGGGAGGGGTAAACACTGGTCTTCTTTTCCCCTTTTTCTTTTTCCAACAGCTTTCAGTCTTTGTCTTGGAATGAATTACTTTTTTTTTTCCTGGCCTGCCGAGTCCTACTGGGGAAAGGGAAAACGTCAAATGCTTTTTATTTTTTGGGGAAAGGGAATTTTTTTTTCCCTTTTAAATATCTCTTTAGTTTATTCTTATTGTTATTTTTTAATTATAATGTAGCATTTGAGTGTGTTCCTCTTTGTTGGGTTTTTTTTTGTGCCGGGTAAGACTTATAGGGGTTCAAAAACTAAGTACTTTTTGTACCCCCTTGGAATCACTCTGATCCCTATTTGTTCCCCGTTCCCCCAGTCTTTCTTTTTCTTGGGTTTCTTCAACTGTAAAATTTTAGAACTTTTTCTATCCATTTTCCCTTTTTTTTCTGGGGTGATATAACCTAAATTTTTGCAAGCGCCGTAAAACCCTTAAAAACAAAAAAACAATCATTTGGAAAGTGTCATTTTTAAAAAAATTCAAATGTGCGGTACTAAACCCGTGTTGAGCAAAATTTTTGGCTACCTTGTCTCTCAAATGTTAGGTTTGTAATGTAATTTAAAAAGGCGACTTTTATTTTGCGTTCGATGGGGGGGGGGGGGGGGGCTTTTTGGGACCATCGCCCCCCACCCGGGGCCCAAATGCGTTCCTTTTTTTTTTTGGGAAAGTTGGCAGCATTAAACTATCGAAAGAATCAGATTGGCAGAATAAAAAGTCTTTCCTTTTCCCTAACTTATTGGCCCCTGTTGCTTTTAGTTCACATTGGGTTTGAACCTAATGTAAAATTTCCTTTCTTTTAGATATTTTAAGGTTCAATCTTTAGAGGGGGATGTCAAAAAGACCCTCTGTGATTTAATTTTATCTTTTTTATCCCCTCTCCCTTTAAACAGATAATAAAAATTAAAAATGAAAAAAAATGCAAAACGACGCTTTTTAAAAGGGATAAAGTGCTTAAGAATATTTTTTGCTTAATTTATTCAACGATTTTTTAACACTTTTGCTTTAGTTTTTGCTTTTTAACAAATGCAATAACAAAATTACCAGCACAACATAGGTTTTTTTCATTTGAGGTTTTACAGTAAAACTGTTTCTACCCTTTTTTGTTGCACTGTACCAAAAACAAAACTTCTGCTTTTTTTTGGGGACCAAAGACTTATGGATCAGTGGGTGAATGTTTGTATGGGTTTTTGGAACTGAAAAAACCGCAATATTTTTGTAACTTTTACGTTATTATCATTTTTTTGGGCAATTTTAAAGTAATTTTACCGAGCTTTGTTTATAAAACCCACTGATCAACGTGAGCTGGTAGGTGTTTTTATAGGGCACGAAAAACGTTGTTTTTCAATTCAGTAACGTAATCCAATTTTAAACAAGGGGACTTAAAAAGAACCTTTTACAATACTCCATCGCCCCAAAAATGAATTCGAACCCTGAAAAACGGGGGTCAAAGAAAGTCCCCACCAAACCAAAGCAAGCTTGTGCAATTTAAAATGAAAGAGATTTATTGAAGCGTTCATTTTGTCCCAATCTGCTGTCCTACCTCCCTCTGGGTGGGGTTTCCCACTTTTCCCAAGGGGAGGGACTACTCTGCGTCTTTTCCCCTATGCTTTTTTTCCAAATTGTTTTTCTTTCTTTTCTCGGGTGGGATTACTTGGGTTTTGTCCAGCCGGGGGGAGGGAAATCAAGTATAGTTCAGTTTTGGGAGATTTATTTTTCCCCCGTAAACCTGTCTTATGCTCTTTTTGTTTGTTTCATATTTTTATGCTTTGTAAACATTTTGGGGTTTTCCCCTTGTTGGGGGCCGGCTTTGTCTGAAGAGAGTTTGGTGTCTCAAACAAATCTTGATAGTGGCCTTGGAATCTACTGTTTTTTATTTAAAAAAAATCCCCCTTTTCCTTTTTTTTCTTGGGTGCCTAATTGTATTTTAGAACTTTTTACTATCCCCCTTTTTTTCCTTTTTTACGCGCGAATGACCAATTTTAAGCGCCCTAAAACCCTTAAAAAAAAAAAACAAACCCAAATCCTTCAGTGGTATACAACAACAACAAAAAAACCCCTTTTGGCCCCTTTTATCCTTTTATCTTAAACCGGGGCTTCGTTTTTCAAAGGGGGGCGGGCTGCAAAACAATGGCGCCGGACAATGGGGAAAATTTTTTGCCGGTTTGAGTCCCAGGTTATTTCCCTGAGCGCCCCCTTTTGAGGAGGACCTTCCCCGGGGTTAGTAAAAGGTTCTCGGGCCTTTTCCCTTACGCACCTGGGGTAAGCTTGAATATGGCCATGAAGCTCTTTTAAATTTAAGGGCTTACTTTTTTTAGCAATTTGGGGGTACCACTTGAAAAATGCACTCTTGGTAACACATATAAAACTATACGGGTCCCTAAAAGGGTTTTTTATGTGTCTCCTAAAAAAAGTTTTTTTCCCCAAAGTCCCTTAAGCTACAGAAAACGGTAAACATAGGGGGGCCGAGTAATTTTCTATATACCATTGTGATCATAAAACATCAAATTGTGTTCATAAATCATTTTTAGGGCATCAAACAACTCATTTGAACAAAGATTGAACGTTAATCAATTTTAAACAAAAATATCTTGGTCCCCCAATTGGGCTTTCCAAATGGGAACCCTTTAAATGGATTGAAAATTATAATATATATATAATTATTTATATATATAAAATTTTTATGA
Organism: Berghia stephanieae; assembly: GCF_034508935.2. Classification (NCBI taxonomy): domain Eukaryota; kingdom Metazoa; phylum Mollusca; class Gastropoda; order Nudibranchia; family Aeolidiidae; genus Berghia; species Berghia stephanieae. The sequence goes on from NW_027622402.1 coordinate 27,509, forward strand.
TTATTGTTACCCCTACATATATTTCATGCCATTAGGGGAAATTACGGGAAGGTGTGAATTGTTTTATTGTTTATGATTGTGTGTCCCTATTCCTATTTTTTGGTGTCGAGATTTTTTTTTTGGTTTTGAAGTTGCAAGGGGTTTTTTTTGTGTCTGCATGCGGATTAAATTCTTTCTATGATCAGGGGGGCAATTGGTAAATATGTAAAAATTTCTTCTAAAAAACGGATTGGATAATTGGAAGTGTGGGGTTTTGTGGTTCATCGCTTTTGGGTTGGAAGGTCTGGTTCGAGCCCTGCCGGGGCCCCCAGCTTGGAAAAGGTTTTTTACAACAATTTTTTCATCGTACCATTTAAAAAGGTTCTTGCCGTTAAAAGCGTTTTCTCTGATAAGACGTTATTTTGAATATCGCATCTTTGTTTTTTTTGAAAAGTTCCTTTTATTCGAAAGTTTGTTTAAAGGGCCAATATTTTACGGACTCGTTTAAAAATTTCATTTTTTGCTTTTTTTTGAGTTTTCCCCTCTTCAATATTTAAACCAAGAAGAAAAATTATCTCCCCAAAAGCTTTGGTTTTTTTTGTTTTGCATTAAAATTTTTTCCCGTTGTTTTTGTTTTGGCATGTGTCTATAAGCCTTTTCAGGGCATTTTGGGAAAAACTTCGTATTTTTGTTTCCTGCCCGTATTTTTGAGAAGGGAACAATGCATTGCAAAAACCAAAATTCCACATCGATTACGTTTTTTCCTGTTGTGGATTCTTTTTATTAACCCAAAGGAGTTCCCATGGGAAAAGAATGGGGAAAACCCCTGGTAATTTTTGCTCTGCATAAAAAGCCAACTTTTTAAATATAGAGAAAAACTACAAAAAAAACAAAGAATTTTGGGCTTTTTCTTTTTCTACTTTTAATTTCTTTATATTAGCAGGATTTTTAAAAAAATAAATTTTCCCCTAAATTCCCTTTAACCGTGATTTAAATTAAATAAATAATAAAAATAATAATATTTTTAAATAATAAAAATTAATAATAAATTTTAAAAAATTAAAAATAATATAATAATAATTTTAAAATTTATATATAAAAATTTAAAAAATAATAATAATGATAATAATAATAATAATAATAAAAATTAAAAAAAATGTAATAATTAAAAAATTCATAGCCCCAAACAGGGGTTAAGTGCAATAAAAAAAATCGTAAAGATGTTTCTTAATTCTTTTTAAAGGCGGGGAAAGACTTAAATCCCCTGCCCCGTGGTACTCATTCCCAAAACTTGGGCCGAAAGAAGCAAACATCTATCACCAAATTTTTTTCTTTATCTTTTTTTCCCAAAATTTTGCTTGGGGCATTATTGACTAAAAGGGAATTTTAAAATTTTCACATGACACGGGATCTTTGAGAATACCGTGCTATACCGTAAAAACTTATAAACCGACCACTGCTTTTAAAATTTTGGGTTTTTTGGGGAACCTTTTGGGAAAAGGGCCAACAAAGGGTTTCTATCAAATTTTCGTTTTCCAAAAAAAATAATCTTTCGCACTGTTTTTGCATATTTTAAATTTTTTTAAAAAGCCTGATCAAATTGACAAACCGGGGTTCAAAATCTTTTCGAAAAAATTTTGGAACAAAACCCAAAGTTTTTAAATTTTCCAATTTCAATATACTGACGATCGAATTTATTTTCTTCAAATGAAAGTTTAAAGATTTACAGAACCGAAAAGTGGCTGAATTCCATTTCAGTCTTGAAAATTTTATTTTTCAACCCCAATCAAAAACCTCAAAACCCTCATTCGTCTTCAACTGCCCTCTTTTCCACAATCAAACCTTTGTTTTGATCGGGCTTTTCAACTGTTTGCTCCTCCATCTTTTCATCCGTCACACATTCTTCCCTACATTTACAATTTTTGGATTTTAGTTTTACAGTAGCATAAAGTTGCTTATCATCTGCTAGAATTATTATAATTATTTTTTTATTATTTTTTTATTATTATTTTTATTATTATTTTTATTTTTTTTTATTATTATTATTATTATTATTATTATTATTAAATTATAAAACTGTCGCTTGGGTAAGAAAACTCACAACATTGCCTCCGAAATTATAACGGCCAAATTCACAAAACTTGGCGACCTTAAAACTTTAAAATTTGGGTTTAAAACATTTATGAGAATAACTCATAAAAAGGATGGCATAAAAAAAAGCAAAGACTTGCTGCGTCACGTTGCTCTATCTATAAATTTTAGGGGACAATTTTTTGGATTTATATCACAGTCTTTGTAAAAAGTAAACCCCACATTTATCCTATTGAACGAAAATGTTTTAATACAACTCGATTTTTTTTTTTTTGGGGCAAAGACCTTCTTTTAACGTCTTTGTTGGTAATTTTGGCATGAGTTTTTTCAAAAGGTCACGCCCCGCAAAGACCAAAAATGCGTCAAAAAACAAGTCGACCACAAAAAAAACAAAACCTGATTTGGATTTAATAGTTCACCCAAAAGGATCTTTGTTTATTGGCACTAACGGGGTAGTTGCACCATATGTAAATTTTTGATGAGATAGTGGGGTTTTGATAGTAAATTTTTATCCTTTGCCTTGCGTTGTAGACGTTTAAAAGACGAAAAAGTTCAAGGGGCCCATATGATACTGAAAAGTACAAAATCAAAACATTCAAATAAAAAACGAATTTCCAAATTCCATTTCTTAAGCTTTTTTTTTTGTATAATTTCCCAATCCAAATCAAATAGCATGGGCATAATTCAATCGGGGTTTTATAAATTTCCAATCCCAAAACAAAATTTCATGGGGTTTTTTCTCGTTTTTAAATTTCCCAAACCTAAAATCAAACCAAAAGTAAATTATTTTTCCCTTTTAACCTTTTTTTAAAATGCTTTAATATTTTTAGTCCGAAAATTTTAATCAAGATGGTGGCAAAAAAGTTTAAAAAGTGCGCTCATAGTCAATCAAATGCAAATAAAAGAGTCAAATTTAAATTTAAAAAAAGACATATAGAAAAAAACCCTGTTTTGAACCCCCTGAAAAAATCCCACATTCTTTTTTACCCTCCACGATCTTTGCATCCCCAATTTTTATTCAAAAACCTGCCTTTTCAATAATAGCGAATCATGCCAACTTGTATGTTTAAAAAAAACAAGAATTTTTCCGAACATTACTATTCCCCCCCTCTTATACTAAAAGTTTTTTGTTTAAATGACGCATTTTATTAAATACCAAAAATAATACAGTCACTGATATCCGCTGATTTTTTTTAAAGACCCTAAATTTTTTAAGTCCCTGGTTGCACCACCGTGTTTTTTTGGCACCATCAGCATAAATGCAATTCCCCCGCGCTAACCCCCCTGGTTCTTTCTAATATTTTTCCCTTTTTAGGTTTTTCTCAAAACTACTATAAATTTTTTGCTTAACTTACCTCTTTCATAATAAAAAACATTTGACGGCACGATCTATAAAAAGTCATTTTTAGATCTTTCTTTCTTTGTTATTTTGGGTTTTTTTTATTTCCTTTTTAAGCTTTTTCATCAAGAAAATCAGGGTTTTATTTGAAAGGCCAAACTTTGTCATGTCTTGATTTTCTACCAAGAATGTCTAGCCATGCTTCATTCCAGGTGTTATTCAGTAAGTCTAGTGTTCTTCAATGCTTATTTTCTGGACAGATTTTCTAAACGTCATTGTCTGTATTGTCCCCATACAAGCATATCCATTTTCACTCTTTTGTTAGAATACTCACGATCACCAGCCCCAAACCGTTTTCTACTATCTACATATAATTTGAGCTTTTATATAGCGCAAATATCCACTTAATGTGTTCAAAGCACTTTACAAGGGGTCCCTGGCCAACTGCACATGTAACATATAGAACGAGACATGACGCCTGTTAGCAAAATTACATTTTTTTTCCGACAGAGAGAACACTGTTAACGGCCAGGTACTCATTTTACACCTGAGTACGGTGGGAGATGTGAGTAAAGAGCCTTTTCAAAAAACTCAACTATGCGTCGAGCGAGGCTCGAACTCAGGACCTTCCGATCCTTAAGAGAGTATCATACCACTAGACCACATAGCCGCACATAGATATCTACACGGTCTAGACGGAACCATTCTGAGCCCCGACACTATTGTTAAAAGAATCGATCCATTCACTTTTCTAGTAATACAAGCTGGTAGAAGCTGTGAACTGTAAAAAGTAATAAACAACAAATGAATGAACAGATTCAAAACAAGCAAACAAACAAACAAACAAGCAAACCAAACACGGGATGTTTCGGGCTCAAAAGCCTTCTTCAGCAAACAACAACAAAATCATAAATACATAGAAAATATACGGCAGATCGGCCGCTTATCTGATTTTTTATTTAGTATGTATTCATGTTTTTTTTCTTTGTTGTTGATGTGGGCTGAAGAAGGGTTTTGGGCTGAAACGTTCCGTGATTGTGTGTTTTGTCCTTTTTTGAAGATGTTTTATTCATTGTTTTTTTTTTCATTTCTTTATTTATGTATGTTATGAAGCATCTTCATCTTACCCTTAGTTAGACTGTACTGGAGACATATAGTGATAACGACAGCGACGAAAGACAGTCCTTTTGACATCATTTTTGTTCTGAAGAAAAACACATAACAATAGCATTTTATGGCGAATTTGTAATTCAATATTACCAAAAGGCTTACATGTAATAATATACAGCGTCTCCAATAGGTATTTTGTAGGGATAAATTGGACCCTAAGAAGTGGATGTAGATAAAAATTGATAAGAAATACGAATTTGATGATGATGATGATGATATATCACTGATAAGAGAGAGAGAGAGAGAGGGGAGAGAGAGAGAGAGAGGGGGAGAGAGAGAGATGTCGATTTAATTCATGTTATTTTGTTAATCAACTAAATATGTTTGTCCGAACACGTGTAAAAGAGTGGCACATATCCCTTTGTTTTTAGGTCAAACAAAATCTATGATTAAAGACATTGATAGTAGCAACAAAAGTGTAAATACTGGCCAAACCCGGTAAAAGAAAGGTTGAAAGTGGCCCCTAA
>NW_027622403.1:0-5000 GCF_034508935.2 Berghia stephanieae
CCGTGAAATTGAGCTCAATGAATTGAGACTAATAATTTGCCACAGTATTACCGCCCGCCGCTGCTGTCCGCCCACAACACACTGATTGAATGGTTTAACCCTTTCAGTGCGGAATTGAAATTCTATCAAATAATAATATATTTCATTTTTAATCTGAATATAATTGAAAAACACCCAAAATTTAAATAAACAAAAAAAACAAACAAACAAACAAACAAACAAAAAAATAAAACCAAAAAAAAATAAAAAATAAAAAAAATAAAACCCACCACCACCACCACCGCTATCAAGCCATAACCAACAATAACAACAATGACAACAAAAACAAACACGACAACAACAACGTGAACTTTTCTATAAAGCAATAATATGCATTTGACGTGCTCAACGCGCTTTAAAAAGGGTTCCCTAGCCAACAGCAACACTTACATGTAGGATGAGACATGACGCTTGTACACATTTTTTTCAGACAGAGACTGTCAGAAACTGTTGATACTCATTTTACACCTGAGTACGAAGAGAGAATGTTTGTACAGAGCTTTTTACAATGACAATTAATGGGAGCGATCTATTTTCATGTTTTCGTCCGACCGAGTCATCAATCACATGATTTGTTGCTGTCCAACGATTAGACATTTCTCAATAAATGTAAACACGCTGCTGTGTTTATGAAAGTTTAAGTTGTAAACATACCCATGTGTCATGCTGAACAAAATGACCAATTGTGATGTTGGATATTTCTCAAAATGTGAACACTTTTCACTATGTGGGTCATTTTGAACACACTTTGCAACGTGACCAATGACCTCGAGCTCATGGAAAGTTAATATAGATCGTGTCCATTATGGTCAGAGCGGGACTCGAATTCAGGACCTTCCGATCTGAAAGCGAGTGTCATACCACTTGACCACATAGACGCACCAGTGGCATACGAAGCCCGAGTCATATTGTAGTTGGTAATGTCTGCTTAGAGTATTATCGAATACAACTTTCAAAGGGTTATTGAAGGCATACTGAATACTGTTCATGGTACGCTCTCTCTCTCTCTCTCTCTCTCTCTCTCTCTCTCTCTCTCTCTCTCTCTCTCTTTCTCTCCCCTCTCCTCTTCTCTCTCTCTCTCTCTCACTCTCTCTCTCTCTCTCTCTCTCTCTCTCTCTCTCTCTCTCTCTCTCTATCTATCTATCTCTCCTCTTCCAAATGTCGTCATTTTTTCTGGATATTACCAGATGGTCATGAGTTTTAAATTTCTTCTCCTTCATTGTCTTCTTTCTTTCTTGTTGTTGTTGTTGTTGTTGTTGTTGTTGTTGTTCTTCTTCTTCTTCTTCTTCTTCTTCTTCTTCTTCTTCTTCTCCTCCTCCTCTTCCTTCTTTTCCTCCTCCTCCCCCTATTCCTTCTCCTCTTCCACCTCCTCCTCCTCCTCCTCCTCCGCCTCCTTCTTCTTCTTCTTCTTCTTCTTCTTCTTCTTCTTCTTCTTCTTCTTCTTCTTCTTCTTCTTCTTCTTCTTCTTCTCCTTCCTCTACTACTACTACTACTACTACTACTACTACTACTACTACTACTACTACTACTACTACTACTACTACTTCTACTACTACTACGACTACTACAACTACTACTACTACTACTACTACTACTACTACTACTACTACTACTACTACTACGACGACTACTACTACTACTACTACTACTACTACTACTACTACTGCTACTACTACGACACTACTACTACTACTACTACTACTACTACTACTACTACTACTACAAACTACTAACTACTACTATACTATTACAATTACTACACTACTACTACTACAACTACTACTACTACTTACACTACTACTACTACTACTACTACTACTACTACTACAACTACCACTACTATTACTACTACTATTACTACTACTACTACTACTACTACTACTACATACAACACTAACTACTACTACTACTACTACTACTACTACTATTACTATTACAATTACTACTACCACTACGACTACTACGACTACTACTACTACAACTACTACACTACTACTACTACTAACTAACTACTACTACTACTACACTACTATTACTACTGCTTCTTCTTCTACGTCTTCTTTGTATTCAGGACATCTCAACCTCTCAAGATCCACGAAGAGTTGCACCCCTGGTTCCCCCCCCCCCCATCTCACCCCCCCCCCCTCCTCTCTCTCTCTCTCCTCTTCTCTCTCTCTCTCTTCTCCTCTCTCTCTCTGTCCCGGCCCCCTTCCATACACAAACACACTACCCTGTACAGGATAAACCATCAAAGACGTTTACCCACCCAACTAATCAGGCAAACAACAGGTTACTGATCCGTGTCAACTTCCAAGACAAGCAATAACTACTTTGTGGTCACAGGACTTGCCAGATTTTATCATTTATTTGGCATGTAAAAGCCCAATAATCTAATACTTGAAAAGGCTTGCAAAATAATAATAGACCATCTATGGTATTGGTTCTGATTGAATTTGCTGAAAATATTCGAAGTTTATTGCTATTCCTTAAAAAAAAAAGAAGTATATATTAATTTAGCAATTAGTCCTCCTCCTCCTCCTCCTCCTCCTCCTCCTCCTCCTCTCCTCCCCTTCTCCTCCTCCTCCCCTCCTCCTACTACTACTACTACTACTACTACTACTACTACTACTACTACTACTACTACTACTACTACTACTACTACTACTACCACTACTACTACTACTACTACTACTACTACTAACTACTACTACTACTAAACTACTACTACTACTACTACTGCTGCTGCTACTACTACTACTACTACTACTACTACTACTACTACTACTACTACTACTACTACTACTACTACTACTACTACTACTATTACTACGACTACTTCTTCTTCTTCTACTACTACTACTACTGCTGCTGCTGCTACTACGATACTACTACTACTACTACTACTACTACTACTACTACTACTACTACTACTACTACTACTACTACTACTACTACTACTACTACTATTATTATTATTATTATTATTATTATTATTATTACTGTTACTACTATTACTAATACTATTATTATTATTACTACTACTACTACTACTACTACTACTACTACTACTACTACTACTACTACTACTACTACTACTACTACTACTGCTGCTGCTGCTGCTGCTGCTACCACTACTACTACTTTCACACAATATGGTTTCAATCATTCGACGATACATGATTAGAATATTTATTTTCTTACTTCATACGTCTTCTCATACGATTTCACTGGAAACGGCTCATGTGTCTTCTCGATCTTGTACCAATCTGTTGCATTCTTCAGATGTCAGCCCAGTCCATTTCTTGCTGTCGTCTAGCCAGGATCTTGAGGGGACGGCGAATTGGCTTCTTGGTCTCAACTTTTTCTTCGACAATCCTCCCATAGTGGGCAGGGAGGCACGTATTGTGTCTTCTATCCCCCTACATCTGTTTTCCAACTTGCTTTCTGTCTTTGTCTTGGGTTGAGATTACTTGACTTTGTCCTGGCCCTGACAGGATACCCTAGTTGGGAGGGAAACAGCTAAATGTACAGTTAGAGTTTTGGGAAATTATATTTTTGTCCTCCAAATCATCTCTCTGCTATGCACTGTATTATGTTTTGTTTACATACTATACATGATTTGTAAACATTTGAGTGTATTCCTCTTAGTAAGGTCCTGTGCTTGTGTCTGGATGAGACTTTTAGGTGATCACAAACTAAGTACTTTGATAGTGTGCTCTTGGAATCTACACTTGCTTCCTATTTGAACAAATTCCCCTTTGTCTTACCTTTCTCGGTGCTTTAATTGTAATTCTAGAACTCTATACTATCCCATTTTCTTCCTTTTTACTGGCGCTGATATGACCTTAATGTGTTGCAAGCGCGTAAAACACTTAAAAACGAAAACAAATTCTTGATAATGATTTGACAGATACTGGCATGCCGTTAAGTGTGGCATAAGTGTTTCCAGATTGTTCTATCAATGCGTCGAAAATCCACTTTTCTAATGCAGCAATTTGCATTTCACAAAGTTTCAAAGTTTCAAAGTTTTCAAAGACATACAGACCAGGATAAAGTGAATTTAAATAAGCCTCAGAGAGTTAAATTAAAATAAAAGCCTTTGAGCGGCTTCGTGATCACGTGATATAACTTTCGATTTCTGATTTTTAGGTTCCTGGCCTGAGTCCCGCTCCAGTGGCTCAAAGGTGAGTCACATTTTCTCACCACACCCAGGTGTGAAATGATTACATGGCCGGTGACAGTGTTGAATCTGTCTTTTTAAAAAATCTTTTTTTAATAAGGGCATCTTAAAAGGGTCATATCTCGTCCTCCATGTTCCGTACTCCAATACGCTTCAACAGTCGTGACGCCACTTCCTTCGTAATGACGCATGGTAACTTAGTAACTGGCTGTAAACTATCGGAACAATGGCGGACGCCCTTATTAAACAATTCTGCGACGAGCATAAAATCGTATCCAGAGGAGAAAAAAAAAAATAATAAATCTGATCATGTTTTGACTTTTACACGTACACATTCTGATCACAAGACATATGAAAATTCTAGCCAGCATGAAGAATAAAAAGTACCGACTTTCTTTGTTTACAACCATGATGGCCGACGTTGCTGGGCGACGTGACATCAGACTATTGAAGCCTATTGGCATAGAACCTCTTGTAAAACACTTTGAGTACGTTTAGTGGATGTTGCGCTATAAAAAAAGCTTGCAATTTTATTCTTCCTTTCTTTTTAGTCTGCGCAGGAATCAGACATACAACCAAATAATATTCAAAGTCTGATGACTTTAATGATGGAATGTAGTACGTTGGGTATGCCAAACCTCTGTAGATTATACTGGGTGGGCTCTGACAGAGCTAAGGAAGACATGGGCGAAGAAGAAGAAGAAGAAGAAGAAGAAGAAGAAGAAGAAGAAGAAGAAGAAGAAGAAGAAGAAGAAGAAGAAGAAGAAGAAGAAGAAGAAGA
>NW_027622403.1:7500-10000 GCF_034508935.2 Berghia stephanieae
ATATATATATATATATATATATATATATATATATATGATATACATACATATCCAAACAGACCTTGTATAAGGCGCGAAGTAAATGCAAAAGTTTATTAAAATTCTAATATACTATGTTAAACAAAACGGTCAATCATTAACGACACAACATATAGACATTGAACAAGACACGAGTGATGAATAATATATCATCTTGAACGGGGCACAGGCTATATATAATGCCATAAGTTTTAAAAAAATTATGCCTTTTCCGCCATGACATAGACATCGTCATCTAGGCATTCCACGAAGGAATATAGATAACTCATCAAACAGGATGTCTGATGTCAACAGGAATCACCCATGTTGTCCAAGGGAGCAAATTGGGGGTTAATAATCTTGCTCAAGGAAAAAAACGAAAGTGCCTGAAGCAGGGCTCGAACCCGGGTCCTTCCGGGTCACAGTGCAATGCCTTAACCAGTCGGCCACGTCGGCCCCCATAATGCCATACACTGAAGAAAAAACCCAGAAAAATAAACAATTAAAATAAAAACCTAAAAAAAAACAACACACGTATTAAAAGTTTTGGCTAGAAAACTCATCCTTCAACTAGCAATCGATTAAGCTTTGCGAAATCCCAGGTTTGAGAGTTTTTGACTAGATGGAGGTAATTCTATTCGATCGATATTTAATTAAGAATGAGTTTTCTTGTCAAAATTTTAAATAATTATAGTTGGGTTTTTTTCCTGAGTATAACAAGAGCAAGCAATGTTGTGAGTTGTCAGTGACCAGCAGATGGATGACAAAACTTTGGTGTCGGCATTACGTCTTTGGTTAGGCGCTCTCTATAGATAGAACGATTGATGACGTCACTCAAGCCTTTGTTATTATATTTTGCCATCCGCGTTTGTGAGTTATTCTCATTGAACTGTATTAACCAGACTATAAAAATTCATGGTTACACAGAGTTTTGTGTGTTGGTCCGTTATACTTCCGGATGGCAATGTTATGAGCTTCTTAGCCAAGCGCATACTATCTATACATCATTACCTCACTGAAGTCTAAATGAATACCTGTCAATTGCTAGATGCGGCTATGTGGTATTGTGGTTTGCCGCTCGCTTTCGAATCAGAAGGTCCTGAGTTCGAGCCTCGCTCGGCGCATAGTTGAGTCCTTGGAAAAAGGCTCTTTTCTCACATTCACTCACCGTACTCAGGTGTAAAATGAATACCTGGCCGCCCACAGCGTTGTCTCTGTCGGGAAAAAAATTTATAATATCGCCTAACAGGCGTCATGTCTCGTTCTGCATATTACGTGTTGCTGTTGGTCAGGGACCCATTGTAAAATTTGAGAACGTTAAGGATATTGCGCTATATATAAAATGTCAAGTAGTTTTTTTTTTGTTTTTTTTTTTTTTTTAATTTTTAATAAAAAGCTCAAGTTGATAATAACAATTTTTTAAAAATTTCTTAAACTGCATGGATAATTTTTGAAAATTGAATATAAATCTTTTTTTTTTCACCTGGCTCATACCGATAGTGAAGCAGTGAACTCGGAGAGTCAAAAATTGTGACCCCTCGTATCAAAAGGGTATTAAGTCTGGATGACTAAGATGCTGAAAATGGAATTTGTAGCCAGAAATATCATGATTAAGTTGAATTTATATGCTTTATAGAGGAGAAGGAATATCACATTTGACAGTGCTAAATACCAACGTTTCATATTTTTGACCAGTTTAACTATAATTTGACTTCATAGCATCTGGACCATCCCGACATAATACCATTTTGAGACTAGGGATCACAATTATACACAACAAACAACACAGAACAAAAATTAACTTTTGTTTTGTCTCGTTTGAAACTTGAAGCAGTGACAAACTTACCTTCCTGTGAACAAAGATTGAGGAGGATTAGAAGGTAAGACATAGACGACGACAGACTAATGAGGCGAGAAGGGTGTCGGATAAATTACATGCATAATGGACTGTCCGAGATTATGTCTGTGTGTAATTTAGTAGTACCTACCTACACTATACGGAAAGAAAATAAACGTCTACTTTGTTTTTGCGCGACACGGAAGAAGAAACAAATCGGGCAGGGCAAAAATTGGGTGACCTCAATAAATAATTTTCACCATGGCTATGAATGTGTCATCTGACTATTATTGTTATTATTATTATTATTATTATTATTATTATTATTATTATTATTATTATTATTATTATTATTATTATTATTATTATTATTATTATTATTATAGAACAGTAAAGTTGGTGCCCCAAACGTAAACAAAGGTCGAGAAGCACGTGGCAAACCACATGTTCGTGTCTTGACAGCTCACGTTCCAATATAAATAATAGAGAAAAATAACCTTTAAAATTTGGCTGTTAGGTGGCAAAAGAAACACATATTCATAAATACTCGATCATGCATCAAATAATGTCTAGATATGGATATTTTATGGAACAAAAGGTAACATTTTCTAAAATTTATCAAAAGTTACAGTCTATCTATTTTTA
>NW_027622404.1:0-12957 GCF_034508935.2 Berghia stephanieae
AAATCGCAGTGTAACTAAACTTTAACCAATAATAATTGCAATATGAGCGGCTACCTTATGTTAAATTGCGGATTGTAAAGCATTTTCTGAGTTTGGAAGCTTGTACGATTGGCCACCTGTTTGTTACCATTGTCGTGGACATAGGCAATTCAGTTTACTTTAGTTGTATTTCATATTTTTAATTGAACGATGGTTATCATTGGTGGAAAAGGGTATTAAGAATATGTTTTTACAAATTTTGTGCTTCTGCTGGAAGTATATTCTGAAAAGGATTGGAGTTTTAGTCCTTGGGTACAGGGATTGTTGCGGCAAATTGATCTTGTGCGGTGTGTCTGTACGTAAGTTTAAATTCCTCTTACGTCTACAATGTTAGTTTCCGTCGATTTCAGGAGTGTAGCCTTTTTATGAAATCCTCCCCCATTTTTTGAGTCCATTGTTAACACATTCTCATCAGATGGGTTGGCAGCTCTGTAATTATTATTCTGCTGTCCAGTCTATAATTAGCATCCCCGGGTGTGTCAAATACCAGCGATCTGGGGGTCTCGCGCGATTTGAATCGGATCATGCATATACACGACTGATTGACTGACGTGAGGGAAGCTTGACTATGTTTGATACTGCATCAAAGTGCAAAAATATTAAGCACTATTTTTTCTCTCCTTATATTACGTGACATTGAAAATGTACTCATTACAAATTCGAATGTCTTTCGTTACTTGAAAAACGTGAATTTTGTGACTGCAGTCCCATGAAGCCGTTGTATGACAACATATTTATTATGGTGTTGAAAGATTGTTCAGTGAGGGAGAGAGACAGGGCAGGAATGTTGGTATGGAACATGTACGATGATGATATGATGAGATGATGATGATGATGATTATGATGATGATGAAGATGATGATGATGATGAATTATGATGTGGACGATTTAATGACAAGGAAGATGATGGCACGAGGTATGACAACGCGACGACTATAATGATAATGATGATGATGAGATATGATGATGATGAGGATGAGGATATATGATTATGATGATGATGATGATGATGTGACGATTTCATGACAAGGAAGATATGGCACGAGGAATGACAACGGCGACGGCGATAATATGTTGATTATGATGAAATATGATGAATGATGATGATGACGAACGCGATGATATGATAATGATGATGATGATGAGGATGATGTGGTGGTGGTGTGTGATATTGATTAATGTTGATGAACGATGATGATGATGATGCTATGATAATGATGATGATGATTATGATAATGAGGTATGATGATGGTGTGGTGGGGAGAATGATGATGTGGCATGTGATAATAATAGGAAAGACTAGAGACGCGACGAAGATTACTTGAGGTGGTCATGTTGATGATGGTGATGAATGGTTTATGATGATGATGATGATGATGATTATACGACGACGCGACGACGACGATGACGACATGATGAAGATGATGATGATGATGATGACGATATGAAGATGAATGAATGATGATGATGTGATGACAAAAAAGAAAAGTCTCTTACATTTATTTCCGTTTAACTTTCATTCCTATTTCGGAACCAATCGAATTGCCATCATACTTACCGCAAAGCTACCTGTAATATAATCATGGCCCAATAGATCGTCAAGAACATCCAACTTCCCGTATCAATTCACAAGGCATTTGCACAGGTAATCCGTGAGCAGTTTAGTCAAGTTTCAAGTTCACCAATGAACTATAAAATAGGGCGGCAAATCCACAGACTCGTGCCAAAATATTTATAACCATCAGCCAAGACGATTTTGTGAAGAATAATAGATAAGTAAGTTTTGATCATTGTATGTGTGTTTTCATCAAACAAACATCCTGCCGCTTCAGTAAATAAATATTTGTACCGTATAGCTTGATCAAACATTAAACTTTCCCATGAGACCGAAACAGCTATTCTTCTAATATCCTGTGTTGTTGATATGATAGGATATACGAATAAAAAAGACTTGGTAAGATATGTTGTTGTTGTTGGGTGGTGTTGTTATCGTTGCGATTGTTGCTTTATTTGCCTGTTTATTATTATTATTAGTTAATTATTAATATTATTTTTATTATTATTATTTATTTATTTATTATTATTATTAATATCATCATCATCAATCGTCATCTCCATATTATCATTATTCTCATTATTATTATTATATTATTATATTATTATTATTATTATTATTATTAATATTATTATTATTATTATTATATTATTATTATTATGAGATGTTGATAGATGATTATCATCATCATCATCACAACATCATCATCATCATCATCATCATATCAGCATCATCACATCATCATATTAATATTATTATTACTATTATTATTATTATTATTATATTATTATTATTATTATTATTATTATTATTATTATTATCATTAATATTATCCATTATTATTCGGGTTTATTTTAAAGAAGAACTAAAGGACATTAATTATAATGAGAAAAACATCAACTCATTGTAAGGTTAGTCGAAGGTGATAAATTATAACAAATAACAATTTGACTTACCAATTATCTAGAAGAAAAATTATCATCATCAGCGACCAACAATGGGGCATTTCTCCTTTCATCAATGATGTTTTTATTTTTCGTTATTACTCTGAAGCTAAAAAATCTGAAATGCTTAGATATATCAATATTTTATATATAAATAACTTTTTCATTATCATAAAATGGCAACTGTGAAATGGTCGAGTATAAACGTGATCAACTGATAAACCCCCCATCACTCCTATATTAAATGAAGCTAAGGTTTATGTTTTTAAAAAAAATAAAACGAATGATATAAATCAATAAAAATAAGTAAAAAAAGGATAAAATATAAGAGAGGTAGGCTACAAAAAAAAAAATTCGAAAAAAAAACAACAAAAAACCCAAAAAAAAACAACAAAAAACAAAACAAAAAATAAACAAAAAAAAACCAAAAATATACAAAACAAAACAAATCCGCAGCTCGCGAAGCATTGGTTCAATCAACCTGACATCTCATTCTTTCAACGATGGAATAACAGATTATGCTGTTGCTATGTGGTCTGGTGGTCGACACGCACCTTCGTCTTAAAGGTCCAGGTTTTCGATTCCCCGCTCTGAGCAGCTCACATAGCTGATCCTTGGAAGAGGCTCTTCACTCACATTCTCGTCATCTTTACGCAGGTGGTAAAATGATAACATGGCCCGAAAATAGTGTTGTTTCTGTCGAAGAAAATTGTACATCGCCTAACAGGTGTCAAGTCTCTTCCCACATGTTTAGTGTGCTGTTGTCTATAAAGCTTCCTGAACACGTTTAGTGCGATATTGTGCTATATAAAATACTTTAAAACAAATAATATATGCCTGTAGGTCAACAGGAAAGCACTCATGCTCTCCAAGTATGAAAATTGGGGGTTAGTTAATCTTGCCATGAAAGTACCCCCACCGAACGACGAAAATCTCCAGGGCTCACAACCGTTCCAATGGCCTTAAAGACTCGTCATATCACTCCAACCCTAGCTAAGTTAAACAAAAAGGAAAAAAATAATAAAACACAGCAACTAAAAACAATACATTTTAAAAAAATAATAATATAGGTCAAGAGTGGAAGTCAAGCTTAAAGAATGGTTAACACCGTTACACCCCCTGAGCATTAAGATTTCATTATTCCATTTCACAACAAGAATACAAGAACAAAAATAAATGATTCCACATAATAGGATGTCACTTATTTTGGTTTGTGGCATGCCCCCTCTAGCCTCGTTTCCCACTTATCCCCGAAACGGGGGACGGAAACCCTCCCCCAAAACATTTACGTTCTCCTGTAATACGTCCAATCAAGGGCCCGCTCTTTTCCCGGGCTAACCATTCCCTAAAAATTACATCAAGTTTAAAATTTCCTAATTTAAAGGGCCCACTTAACGGGGCCTAACAATCGTCTATCATTTTACTTTTTTTCAATAAATTTAACCTGCTTTCAAAATAATACTACTACAATTACAAAATCAACTGCATTATTTTATCGACATTCGCTGAAGCCAACAACAACCCATCGTCAAACAAAATGAGAGCCAGTATTTCATAACGTAATAGATTTTTCTTTTTTTTATTTCGTAAATATTAATATAAGAACCCTTCTGATTATGCCTCACGCCGGCAAAAGGGCCTCTGACTTCAATGCTCCCTGTTTTCTTAAAACCCACCACGAGATTTGCCCAAAGGGTTAAATTTTTATCTTGTATCAGTCCTGAACTCTCTCTTCCTCTCTCTCTACCTCTCATCCTCCCCTCCTCTCTCTCCCCTCTCCTCTCCTCTCTCTCTCCTCTCTCTCTCCCTCTCTCCTCAAACCTCCTCTCTCTATCCTCTCTCCCCCCTCTCTCCTTCCTCTCCTTTTCTCTCCCCTCCCCCCCCCACTCTCTCCTCCCCCCCCCCCCCCTCTCTCTCTCCCCCCTCTTTTCTCCCCCTCCCCCCCCCCCTTCTCTCTCTCCTCTTTTTCCCCCTTCTTCTCTCTCTCGCTTTTTTCTCTCCGTTCCTGAGAAACGAATCCGAAACAAATTTAGAAGGGATCATAATTATACTAAATATTTATTATAAATATATATATATTATATATATTATATAAAAATTATAAAATATATAATTATATAAAAAATCGCAAATCCCAGATTTAGGTTTTTGCCAGATGAAGGTCATTAAATCGATCATATTTAAGGACGATTTCTAGACGAATTTTAAAAATACACGCTTTCGCTTTTCCAACAAAAGTACGAAGGTAACGTTAAACCGCAGTTACAACTAAATATTTTGCATTGAGCAGATAACACCATAAAAAAAAAACAAGGGTCGTGCTCGTCACCGACACGTTCATTTAAATTTTTTTTTCTAAAGGGACACATCAATGCACGGAACATTGTTGGGATGGAGTTCCCAGCGGTTCATTTCTCTCCCCCCCCCCCCCCCCCCTCCCCCAAATAGCACCACCCCTAAAAAAAAAAACAAATGGGGCTTTTTAAAAAAATTTAATATGCCCGTAAAAGTAGAAAAATTTTTGAGCAAATTCCTTAAAATTTAAATTATTCTGAGGGAAATTTAGTAGTAAAAAAAAAATTTTAATTGAGCCTTTTTAACCACAAATCCACTAAATGTGCTCAAAGCGTTTTACGGGGGTTCTGTCAACAGAAAAACTTTAACATGTAGAGGGGACATGACCCGTTAGCGATTTTAAACATTTTTCTCGGACACAGACAGCGCTGTTAAAGGCCAGGTACTCATTTCACTTCTAAATATTTTTTTAAGCTAGGCAAGTAGAAAAAGATGAATTTGAAAAAATTTTTCTGGATCCCTTACCACATTATATCTACCATAATTTTCATGAAAAATTGATAGATTAAATCTATTGTTGTTTAGTGCTGCTTTTTGTGTATTTAATAATTTGGCCAGAAAACTCTTCCTTAAAATTTTAAATATGGATCGATTTTGAATGACTCTCTTCTAAAAAAAAAAAAACCTCTCAAACCTAGGCTTTGCGAGGAAAATTTTTTGCCAAATTTTTAAATTACGTGCTTTCCAGAATGGGGGCATTAAAAAGGGTTTTAAATTCACTCTTTTAATTTGCCCATCTTGATTAAACCCCCGACTTAACTCCATACGTCGCAGTGGGTAACAAATTTTTAAATGTGTTACAATTGGGTAAATCGCTGTGAACAAATTAATATGAACTGTCAGAAAACGAATTGGATTTAAATTGTTTATAGTGAAATTTGTCAAAACCTTGTTTCTTTTTTGACGGCTTAAAGACTGATGACAAGTAAGAACAACATTAATACGACACTTCCGTTAAACCTTCTCCTTACCAGACCATTTTCAAAATTTTTTCCACAAAACTTCACACCCACCCACACAAAAACAGACATATCTTCTCAACATAAAAGCAACTAGAACATTCTAGATAAAATTTTTGGTCGCCAATATGGTTCTATTAAGAATGTCAATTTTTATTGGCTATAGCAAAAGGAAATAATCTGGATGAGAAAATTTAAAAGGGTTGCATCGTACAAATTGACGTTTTTCCAAAAAGGCGGTTAGGAGTGGGTTAAACGATTTTATGCCATACTCCAAAATACGCCCACACTCCCCCTCTTCCCAACACACACACACACACACACACACAGACACACACACAGACACACCCAAAATTAATAAATTTTTTAAAAAAAAAATTCCAAATTAAAACACTTACCCAACCTATGTCATCATTTCTATTTTAAGATCAACATCTCTCTAATTCCCAGACCCCCGAGATGAGAGGATAAATAAATCATATGTCCCTATAAAACAAAACAAAAATTTAAATCCTTGCATTCATTGGTGGAGTATTTGTGATAAAGTATAAAATGCAAATGTTTCTTCTAAGGGCCCTTTAAACCCAAAACCCTTTCCCAAAGCCCCAACATTTGACTTTTGATACACGCACTTAGAAAATTTTTTGCATTTTTCGGCTACTTGTGACCCCAAAACAAAGGTAACTCGGTCCGTTTTTAAAGAAAATTTCTTAACCCTTACGACCGATTCGATCAGTTAACTTGACACCTTCATCTTTTAGTTTTCACCACGAAGCAAAACGGAGTCACATTGATATTTACTTTACTTAGATTTTAAATAATAAAGATAATAATAATAATAATAATAATATTAATAATAAAATAATAATAATAAAAATAAAATATTTAAAAATAATAAAAAATTAATAATAATAATAATAATAATAATAATAAAAATAATAATAATAATGAAATATTTTAATAATAACAATAATAATGATATTATAATAATAATAATAATAATAATAATAAAAATAATAATAATAATGAAAATAATAAAATGGGAAATAATAATAATAATAATAATAATAATAATAATAATAAAATAATAATATTTAAAAATATTTCTTTTTCATCCAAAAAAAAAAATGGAAAATTCGTTTACAAAAGTGGCATGCATAAAAAAAAAATAAACAAAAAAGTTAGAAAACTATGGCGCAAATTATAAAAATACATAGCAAATGCACAAAACTAAAAAAATTTTTACAACCAAGAACCAATAGCACCCCTTTATATATAATTAGAAAAAATTGGATAAACCCATAAAACCTCTGGGGGGTTTAGTCCCCAAAATTGTGTAGTGTATTTTAAAAAATGTATTTTAATTTAAAAAAATCCCGTTGCGCGTTTTAAAAAATTTGAACACCGTGTATAAAAAGACAAATCCAGTAAATATGCTCAAAGCACTGTATAGGGGGCTTGCGCCACAAGCAACTTTCAGCGCAAAAATTAAGGACGAAGACCCTAGTCATTTGGGGAAACACAAAATTACCAAATTAACGTGACCTGAACCAGAACCCCCCTTTAACCACCTCTCCCCCCGTCCTTAGTTGTTTGAAAAAGGGAAAAAATTTGGTTAAAAAAACAGGTAATTTAAAAAGTTTCCCCCCCTCTCCCCCCCCCAATTTTTTCAATTTGGGGGAGACTTTCCGCCAACCCCCCCCCCCCCCCCCATGAAAGGCCAGGGCGGGAAGCGTTTTTTTCCAAAAGGGGAAAGGCGTGGTAAGCCAGTTTTTTCTTTTAAGGCATTTAAACACAAAAAGGCCCCGAAAAAAAAAAAAAATTACAAAACAAAAAAAGACGGGGCTGAAAGGGGTTAAAAATTAATGGATTATTGCCCCTTTCCGGGGTCCAAACCTTTTCCCCCCGGACTAATATTCGCCAGGGGGGGTGGTTGAACCAGAAAGGCAAGGGTCCTTGGGGGCGGGCCCAAACGCTTAACCTAAGATTAAAAATAAAACGGTTCCTAAATCAACCACACTAAATTTAAAACCCTTCCCCCAAAACCCCCCGCACAAGTCGGGTGGGTAACAAAAGCAACCCTGGCCGGACCAGGAACCCCCCGGGGCCGGGGCAAACAGGGGCGGCAGGGCGGGGGGGTGTTTTCTCTGCTTAAAGGATTTGGGGGAAAGTTCTTTTCCCCCCCCCGGTGGTTTTTTTTCAATTTTTTTTGCTTGTGTCAGGTCATTTAAATATCAAATCTATGTCTCTGTTTCAAAGATAGTTTAGAAAAAAAAATTTAGATTAAACGTGTATCACCATTTAAAAAGCAAGGATTTATTATAATTTGTATGTTTTGTGATTGTGTCAGGTCATTTAAATCTACCCCTAAGGTCCTGTTTCAAGATAGATAGAAAGAAAATAGAAAAAAATGGGTGGATACCATTTTAAGCAAGGATTTATTATAACTGAATTTTTTGTTGGTGTCACTTTTAAAAAAAATCTTCAAATTCCTTGTTTCAAAGATAAAAAAGAAAAAAATAGTTTAAAATGTGTGGACCCCAAAAAATTTAAGCAAGGATTATTATCTACCTTTATTGTGAAATCTATGAATGTGGGGCCCCCCCCTTGGGTGTGCCCATTGCATTGAATTCGTGTCATTGGATTTAGATAAGAATTGATAGTAGTCGAATTCTATATTGGTCAGTTTTTTTCTAAATTTTAAAAACATGGGGACCCAGGGCACCGTGTTTGTTTGCGATGTACTTTGTGACAAATTACACATACATAGACACACCAAAAACACCCAAAAAACAATAAAAACCACAACATTACACACACCACACCACAGAGCGAGAAAGAGAGAGAGAGAGAGAGAGAGAGAGAGGAGAGAGAGAGGAGAGAGAGAGAGAGTTTAGAATGTTTAGAGATTGGGAGGAAAACATGAAGAGAGAGAAGGAGAGAGTGAAAAGAGAGGGGGAGAGAGAGAGAGTTTAGAATTTTAGAGATTGGGAGGAGAACATGAGAAGAGAGAGAGGAGAGAGACAGAAAAAACAAGCACACACACACACACACACAGAGAGAGGAGAGAGAGAATAATCATACCCAAGATATAACAAGATAAGAGAGAGAGTTTAGAATGTTGAGAGTTGGAGAGAACTTGAGAGAGAGAGAGAAAAGAGATGAGTGTGTGTGTGTGTGTGTGAGAGAGAGAGAGAGTAGAGAGAGAGAGAGAGAGAGAGAAAGAAAAACCCACACACACACAACACACACACACACACGAGGATGAGAGAGAGAGAGAGATGAGGAGGGGAGAGAGAGAGAGAGAGAAAAAGGAGAGCATACTCCAAGATATAACAAGATTCTTGCGTCCCCAATTTGGTTCATCTTCCTTTAAAATTGTCTGAAACCCATAAAATGTAAGGGGAAATACACATAAGTACCATTTTTTTGGGGTGTGAAAATTTCCCACAACTTCTTTTGAAGGATTATCGGTTTAATAAAGTGAATTAGTACAGAGTTTTTACCCACGAAAATTTAACCCAAATAGAAAGCATTTTTTTTCACAGTGTTTTTCAGCGTTGAAAAAAATTTGTCAAAGGAACAACAGCAATTACTTCGAAAGCAATTTTGGGGTTATGGAGGGAATTTCTTGTTGTTTTGGGTTTGTTTTGGTTTTGTTTTGTTTGTTTGGGTTTGTTTGTTTGGGTTTTTTTTTTTTTTTTTTTGGGTTTAAATTTTGTTTAATTTTTTTTCCCTTTTGCCCTTTTCTCCCTATAGATTCATTTCCCGGGAAATCTTTGAAATTTTTGTTTTGTAACTTATTTTTTTAATTTTGAGAGAAGTATTTTGGGGGAGTTACCCCCTATTTTTTTCAGTTTAAATTTCAAGAAATTCTACTTATTCGCCCCCTTTAAAGTGTATTCTGTTCGATTGTACCTAAATTCATGCTTGGATTTAATAATATGTTGCTTTTCTTTTTAAATTTAAACCCCAGTTACGTTGTTCGTGTCCCGTATAAAGTGTTTTTGGTTAAATTTTGGGTTTGGCAGTATGTGTGTTTTTTACCAATGTAGGACCTTGAAAAGACGAGTGTCAGTCAGTCATCAGTCAGCTGTAACTACACGGTCAAAGTGTTTCAAAAGTGTAAAAATAAAACCGGGTTCGTGGCATAGGCTTCAGGTTTTGGGATTGCCGTCAGAATCGGAAGGCAAAAAGCACAATAAATCGGGTGTTTGTCGCTTTTTTTTAACACAATTGATTTGGGTGTTTTTTATAGATCTTGAACAAAAAACAGATTTCTCCCCCTTTTAATTTTTTTGGTAAACCAACCCTGTCTTATATTATTTGCTTTAAAATCAAAAAAAACTATGACGAGTTGAGCGAGGTTGGTGACAAAATGACGAGTTGATGGGCGGGCGGATCTCCTTATTTATTTATATTTTGGAAGAAAATGAAAATGTTTTATAAAAAGTGGATAACTTACTCAATAAATAATAAAAGCGCATTTCTATGATTTCAAACAGCTTTTTCCTTTAGAAAGTTCCATTTTACATTTTTTTCCCCAAGGTCATATTTCCTTTTTATACAAACGATCTCCGGTTAGATTCCTTTTTGGTTAACACTTTTATAAATCCGTTGTTCTACAGCATGAAAACTCAATCACGCCTTATCGAGTTGGGTAACGTTAGTGAAATTCATCACCCAAGGAAATAATGTTAGATCATTGGGTTTTTTTTTTAAATGTCATGTCACCCATCGCGCCCATTGGCTGCCTCAACCTTGCTTACATTTGTTCCAAGAAATGGACAGTAAGCCGCTTGATTCGCTGCCTCCTGGGAATGAGACAGTGCTGGGTAGAAAACAAACGTTTTTTTGGAAAATCTTCAGTTGCGTTGTTTGTTTATGTGTGTGTGTGTGTGTGTGTGTGTGTTAATAGTAGTGTAGTAGTAGTAGTAGTAGTAGTATAGTATGTTGTTGTTGTTGTTGTTGTTGTTGTAATAGTAGTGGTTGTAGAGTCGTGTAGTAGTGTAATAGTAGTAGTAGTAGTAGTAGTATAGTAGTAGTAGTAGTGAATAGTAGTAGTAATAGTAGTATAGTAGTAGTAGTAGTAGTAGTAGTAGTAGTAGTACGTGGTAGTAGTAGTAGTAGTAGTAGTAGTAGTGAGTAGTAGTAGTAGTATATAGTAATAGTAGTAGTTAGTATAGTAATAGTAGTAGTAGTAGTAGTAGTAATAGTAGAAAGTATAGTAGTAGTTAGTAGTAGTAGTAAGTAGTAGTAGTAGTAGTAGTAGTAGTAGTAGTCGTGGTAGTAGTAGTAATATAGTATAGTAGTAGTAGTAGTAGTAATAGTAATAGTAGTAGTAGTAGTAGTAGTAGTAGTAGTAGTAGTAGTAGTTAGTAGTAGTAGTAGTAGTAGTAGTCGTGGTACTAGAAGTAGTAAGAAATAGACTTAAAATAATGTAGTGAATTTTTATCGATATAAATACTTCATGTTCCGTTCATTGATCTTTCATATCGTAGAGAAACGGTAAAATGCAGCTAACATATCTAATTGTTTAACAAGCGGCTTTTAAAAAAGGTCTCTCGTCCTCGCTTTCCGCGCACAACCAACATGACGTTCTCTCTCTAATATGGGTGACGTCCAATCAAGGGACGCTACTCTTCCGCTAATCTCATTCCGTATATAAATTCATTATTTACTATTACTACTACTATTACTACAACATGTGAACACGATTTAGTCAAATTACGCCTAGCTACTTTATCATCATCCGTTACTTTCATTGCTCTTTTTTATTGATCATTTAGAGGACATTGATTATTTCTTTATTAACCCTCTCCTTACCGGCCATTTTTAGAATTTCCCCCTAAAATTCACACCCACCCAACACTAAAATAGCATTTTTCTTACTCAAACAAAAAAGTAACAAGTGCATTCTATAAATAATATTGGTCGGCAAAATGAGCTCTACAACACGGTGTTTTGTATTTATAGCTGTAATCAAAGCATTTCTTTAAATGTCGTGATGTACAAGAGAAATCAGAATGAGAAAATTGTCAGTTGCATCGTAACGAATGTGACGATTTTCCTATGGTTGGTAAGGAGAGGGTTAATTACTTCTACTATACAACGTCCGATTACAAATTGAATCAGGATATTGTTTGTATTGAGTGAATGCATGTATTTATTGCCACCTGCTGCTACGGTCCCTTACTTAATCAGTCACTTAACCCTCTCCTCACCACCCATAGGAAATCGTCACATTCATTACGATGCAGCCAACAGTTTTGTAATTCTACTTTCTTGTGTACATCACAATATTTGAACAAAAAGGTTTGCTATAGTTAAAGTGTATTAACACTGTGGTGAAGAGCTCGTTTAGGCAAAAAAAAAAAAAAAAAAAAAAAAAAAAAAAAAAAAAAAAAATATGTACAGCAAGAACTAAATAGGTCTTGTGTTTCAGGAAATAAATCTATTTTTGTATAGGTTGGGTGTGAAGTTTTGGGGGATAATCCGGACAATGGCCGGTATGGAAAGGGTTAAGTCATAATCACAAAGACCAACATAATACTATATACGATATTAGCAACTCACATTGTGGCTTTTGTATCCTCTGACTTTTTGTGATTTTTGTGTTGGGTTTATTGAAGAGTTTATCAACTCGTTTGAGGCATTTTTCTGTTTTGTTTTGTTCGACTTGACCTCGAAGCAGTTGTTCAATTTGTTGGGACTCAACTAAGGGTCAAAAACGGTTTTCAAACGTATTTCCTTGACGCCACAGTACCGATGGTTTGAAAGGCCGGTCTAATCCCTTGGGTGAACTAGGATATTATAAATAAATTCTTTTGAAAATTTTTTTAAAGAGTGTACCATAAACAGTATCGGGTATTTTAAGAGAACAGTGAAAAGAGGACGCCTAAAAGTCGACTATACTGTATAAAAATAAAATTTTGGGTTCTGTGGCATGCTAGGGAAATATTTTGAATGTGAAAAAGTAGTCGTGGGCATGGTGAAAGTGATGAAATCAACATCATCATCATTCACATCATCATCATCAATCAACATTTTTCAGCCCCCATCCAAACCCCAAAAATAAAAATCAAAACCGACCCCCAAAATCGTC
>NW_027622405.1:0-12980 GCF_034508935.2 Berghia stephanieae
CCCGTCTTGAAACACGGACCAAGGAGTCCGACGCCTGTGCGAGCCGCAGGGTTTCCACTAAACCCCACGGCGAAGTGAAAGCGAGAGGCCCTCGCGGGCCGAGGGCGGGATCTCTCGGGCGACTCACCGAGTCCCCGGAGCGCACCGCCGGCCCGGCGGTCGCCGCGTTGACGGCCCTGTCGGAGCATGAGTGCAGGCGTCGGGACCCGATAGATGGTGATCTACGCCTGAGCAGAGCGAAGCCGGGGGAAACTCTGGTGGAGGCTCGAAGCGACTCTGACGTGCAAATCGACCGCCCGACTTGGGCGTAGGGGCGAAAGACCAATCGAACCATCTAGTAGCTGGTTCCCTCCGAAGTTTCCCTCAGGATAGCCGGTGCCGACGGAACGATTTTCACTCGGTAAAGCGAATGGTTGGAGGCATCGGGGGCGAAACGCCCTCGTCCTACTCTCAAACTTTCAACGGGTGAGGCGCCAGACCCGCCTCGCACGGGGCCTGGCCTAGAATCACGGGTGCCGAGTGGGCCATTTTTGGTAAGCAGAACTGGCGCTGCGGGATGAACCGAACGCCCGGTTGTGGTGCCCAACGCAGGACGCTCACGGGAAAGCTAAAAGGTGTGGGTCGGTACTGACAGCAGGGCGGTGGCCACGGAAGTCGGAATCCGCCAAGGAGTGTGTAACAACTCACCTGCCGAACCGACCCGCCCTGAAAATGGATGGCGCTGAGCGTCGGACCCACACCGGGCCGCCCCGCCAGCGGGAGGGGTGCGACTCCCCTCCCCGGGCAGGCCGGGGCGAGTAGGAGGTGCGCCGCGGTGGCGTGAAAGTCCGGGAGCGATCCCGTTCGGAGCCGCCGCGGGTGAAGATCTTGGTGGTAGTAGCAAATATTGAACGGAGAGTACTTTTCAAGGCCGAAGTGGGGAATGGTTCCGCGGGAACAGTGCATGTACGTGGGTGAGTCGGTCCTAAGGGGCGGGTTAGCTCCCTTGCTGAAGCGGGTACGAAACACGCGCCGGGCGGGCGGCCGAACGGGCGCCGCGCCTGGCCTGTCAGTCACCCTGCGACCGCCGAAAGGGAATCCAGTTAAGGTTCGCTCGGAACCGGGCGGCGGAGAACGGCCCCCCTCGTCGCGACTACGTTCCGGCGTGGGGGGCGCCGCGGCGACGCCGACAGAACGGGGAACGCTGCCGTGGGCACCGGGGAGAGCCGTCGTCTCTTTTTAAGGTCTGGTTCGCCCTGGAATCGGGTCGACCGGAGAAAGGGCTGGCCAGGCCGAAAAGCGTCGCCGTAAGACATGGCTGCGTCCGGAGCGCTCACGGCGGTCCGTGAAAACCCCGTCGAGGGCACGTCAATCTCGCTGCCCGGCCGTACTCATGTCCGCAGCAGGTCTCCTAGGTTAGCAGCCTCTGGTCCACGGAGTAATGTAGGTAAGGGAAGTCGGCAAAATGGATCCGTAACTTCGGGAGAAGGATTGGCTCTGAGGGCCGGGACGGTCGGGCTAGGGAGGAAGCGGGCAGAACCGCACGCACCCTGAGGGGACACTCCGAGGGGGAGAGACGTGCGCGGAAACCCGTGGGGGCCCCGGCCGAGCGGCCTCGCTCGGCTGACGCCCCTTCGCGGGGCGCGTTGGCTGCGCGGGGGACAACCGACGCGACCTCCGACTCACGCTGTCTCAGAACTGTCACGGACAGGGGAATCCGACTGTCTAATTAAAACAGAGCGTCTCGACAGCCTGAAAAGGTGTTTACGGGACGTGATTTCTGCCCAGTGCTCAGAATGTCAAAGTGAAGAGATTCGCATAAGCGCGGGTAAACGGCGGGAGTAACTATGACTCTCTTAAGGTAGCCAAATGCCTCGTCGTCTAATTAGCGACGCGCACGAACGGATTAACGAGATTCCCACTGTCCCTATCTACGCCCCGGCGAAATCACAGCCAAGGGAACGGGCTTGGTGAAATCAGCGGGGAAAGAAGACCCTGTCGAGCTTGACTCTAGTCCGACTCTGTGGAGGAGCGTGGGGGGTGTAGCATAGGCGGTAGCGTCTTCGGGCGCGACAGTGAAATACCGCTACCCCCGCGGGACCTCCACTTACCCGACGGAGTGGGGACTCGGCGCCTTCTTGCAGGTAGGAGGCGTACGAGGTTCAGACGTCAAGCCGCCGTCGCGTCGGGCTCGGGGAGTCCACCGACTCCCCCCGACGCGGTCACGACGGCGACAGCGACCCTGCCGGGGACAGCCTCGGACGGGGAGTTTTGACTGGGGCGGTACATCTTCTAAAGCGCAGCGAAGGTGTCCCAAGGCGGGCTCAGCGAGGACGGAAACCTCGCGTAGAGCAAAAGGGCAAATGCCTGCTCGACCAGGATTTTCAGTACGAATACTGGCCGTGAAAGCGTGGCCTATCGATCCTTTCGACGTTGGGAGTTTCAAGCGAGAGGTGTCAGAAAAGTTACCACAGGGATAACTGGCTTGTGGCGGCCAAGCGTTCATAGCGACGTCGCTGATTGATCCTTCGATGTCGGCTCTTCCTATCATTGCGAAGCAGAATTCGCCAAGTGTCGGATTGTTCACCCGCCAACAGGGAACGTGAGCTGGGTTTAGACCGTCGTGAGACAGGTTAGTTTTATCCTACTGATGAAGCGCCCTTGCCACGGTAATCTTGCTCAGTACGAGAGGAACGGTGAGTTCGGACCTCTGGTTCGCGCGTCCGGTCGTCAGGCCGATGGCGCCAGGCTACGTCCGTGGGAGTACGACTGAACGCCTCTAAGTCGGAACCCCGCCCGGTGAGCAAGGGTGAGCTTAGCTAGGGCCCTGAGCGTGCAGGCAACATTAAGCCGGCAACCCTCGGGTTCGTCGGCTAGTGCCGTGACCGGCCCGCTCGTCACGCGCGCTAGATCTGTGGTGCGCGTGGCTGGGTCGGTATCATCCACGTCCGTTAGGGGCAAGAAATCGCGTGCGGACCACATGTATTCCGTCGGGGTGTTGTAAGCGTTAGAGCTGTCCTGGTACGGCGATCCGTTGAGACTAAGCCCCGGACGCTGAGATTTTCCCTCCAGCAGGGTTTGTCTCGGCCACCTTTCCACCCGGCACGGCACGGCCCGGCCCGATCGGCCAGCCTTCGAGTCCTTGCTCTGCTCGGCTCGGCATGCTGGCGGTGCGGCGCGCGGCGGCGGCGGGTGCGAGAGTGTCATAACACGTATAAATACATTTACTTTACTTTACTTTACTTCTTCAAAGTTCTATCTCCTAGAACTTGGAGAATTTTTTTTTCTCTCCACCTGTCCAGAGGCACTAATCCGTCCAGAGGCACTAATCCGTCCAGAGGCACTAGTCCGTCCAGAGGCACTAATCCGTCCAGAGGCACTAATCCGTCCAGAGGCACTTTTAGTTTTCCTTCTTTGCTGTCTGCGAAGTAGAATTCGCCAACTGCATTTTTTTTTTTTTTTTTTTTTCAATTTTGTTTTTTCCTTCCTGTCAGTCCCTTAGTAGGCTTCTGCGAAGCGGAATTCGCCAACTGCATTTTATTTAGTCCCTTAATAGACTTCTGAGAAGCGGGATTCGCCATTGTCCCTTAATAGGCTTCTGAGAAGCGGAATTCGCCAACTGCATTTTATTTAGTCCCTTAATAGGCTTCTGCGAAGCGGAATTCGCCAACTGCATTTTATTTTGTCCTTTACCAGGCTTCTGAGAAGCGGAATTCGCCAACTGCATTTTATTTAGTCCCTTAATAGGCTTCTGCGAAGCGGAATTCGCCAACTGCATTTATTTTGTCCTTTACCAGGCTTCTGCGAAGCGGAATTCGCCAACTGCATTTTATTTAGTCCCTTAATAGACTTCTGAGAAGCGGGATTCGCCATTGTCCCTTAATAGGCTTCTGAGAAGCGGAATTCGCCAACTGCATTTCATTTAGTCCCTTAATAGGCTTCTGCGAAGCGGAATTCGCCAACTGCATTTTATTTTGTCCTTTACCAGGCTTCTGCGAAGCGGAATTCGCCAACTGCATTTTATTCAGTCCCTTAATAGACTTCTGAGAAGCGGAATTCGCCAACTGCATTTTATTTTGTCCTTTAACAGGCTTCTGCGAAGCGGAATTCGCCAACTGCATTTTTTTTTTGTCCCTTAATAGGCTTCTGCGAAGCGGGATTCGCCAACTGTATTTTTTTTTTTTTTATTTCCTTTTTTTTTTTTTCATAATTTTTCTTTTTTTTTTTCGCGTCCCTTAATAGGCTTCTGCGAAGCGGAATTCGCCAACTATATTTTAAACAAATCTGGTCGCTGCGCTAGTTTTCGTTTTGCGCATTAAATTTATTTTTTTTTTTTTTAAATTTGGGTCACCTCATTGACATTGACCTCTGCGAAGCGCAATTCGCCAACTGCATTTTGTAGCATTCGTGCGCTGCGCTACTGTTGACATTGCGCGCATTTTCTCTCCTCTCTCTCTCTCTCTCTCTCTCTCTCTCTCTCTCTCCTCTCTCTCTCTCTCTCCTCTCTCTCTCTCTCTCTCTCTCTTTTTTTTTTTTTTTTTTTTTTCGATTCCTTACTCGCCTTTTGCGAAGCAGAATTCGCCAACTGTACTTTTTTTAATTAATTAATTTATTTTTTTAATATTTGGGGGATTTTTGTTTTTGTTTTCTTTTCTTCCCTTAATAGGCTTCTGCGAAGCGGAATTCGCCAACTGCATCTTTTAAAATTCGGTCGCTACGGTACTCTCAACTTTGTGCTCAGCTTTCACCGTACTCAGAAGGAAAACTAGTAAGTAGTGTTTTCTCCGTTCTGTTCTGTCGTGTCCCGCTCTGCACGTTAGAGTGTTGCTGTTGGCTGTAGACGCGTTGTAAAGCGCTTTGAGCACGATTGCCTGGCTCGGCGCATAGTTGAGTACTCGATAGAAAGGTTCTTTACTCGCATTCTCTCCCCGTAATCAGATGTAAAACGAATACCTGGCCGTGAGTAGTGTTTTCTCCGTCCTGTCGTGTCCCGCTCTGCACGCTAAGTGTTGCTGTTGGCTGTAGACGCGTTGTAAAGCGCTTTGAGCACGATTGCCTGGCTCGGCGCATAGTTGAGTACTCGATAGAAAGGTTCTTTACTCGCATTCTCTCCCGTAATCAGATGTAAAACGAATACCTGGCCGTGAGTAGTG
Organism: Berghia stephanieae; assembly: GCF_034508935.2. Taxonomy (NCBI): domain Eukaryota; kingdom Metazoa; phylum Mollusca; class Gastropoda; order Nudibranchia; family Aeolidiidae; genus Berghia; species Berghia stephanieae. The sequence continues at coordinate 5,133 of NW_027622405.1, forward strand.
TTTTCTCCGTCCTGTCGTGTCCCGCTCTGCACGCTAAGTGTTGCTGTTGGCTGTAGACGCGTTGTAAAGCGCTTTGAGCACGATTGCCTGGCTCGGCGCATAGTTGAGTACTCGATAGAAAGGTTCTTTACTCGCATTCTCTCCCCGTAATCAGATGTAAAACGAATACCTGGCCGTGAGTAGTGTTTTCTCCGTCCTGTCGTGTCCCGCTCTGCACGTTAGAGTGTTGCTGTTGGCTGTAGACGCGTTGTAAAGCGCTTTGAGCACGATTGCCTGGCTCGGCGCATAGTTGAGTACTCGATAGAAAGGTTCTTTACTCGCATTCTCTCCCGTAATCAGATGTAAAACGAATACTGGCCGTGAGTAGTGTTTTCTCCGTCCTGTCGTGTCCCGCTCTGCACGTTAGAGTGTTGCTGTTGGCTGTAGACGCGTTTATAAGCGCTTTGAGCACGATTGCCTGGCTCGGCGCATAGTTGAGTACTCGATAGAAAGGTTCTTTACTCGCATTCTCTCCCCGTAATCAGATGTAAAACGAATACCTGGCCGTGAGTAGTGTTTTCTCCGTCCTGTCGTGTCCCGCTCTGCACGCTAAGTGTTGCTGTTGGCTGTAGACGCGTTGTAAAGCGCTTTGAGCACGATTGCCTGGCTCGGCGCATAGTTGAGTACTCGATAAAAAGCTCTTTACTCGCATCCCCCGTAATACAAAATATAAAAAATACTGTAATAGATATATATAATCATATATATGTATATAATATCCATATAAGTAATATTTGATAGGCTTGGTAGACCGCGTTCGCGCATCTTTACACGATTGCCTGGTCGGCCACCGTGGCCGGTTCAAAATGTTTTAGGATGCTGTTATTCATGATTTTTAAACGACATCGGTCGTTTGAGGTTTTACCCACGCGTCCCTGTGTGAACCCGCTCTGCCGTAAGTGTTACTTTGGCCTGTAGCACCCGCGGTAAAGCCTTGGGCCGAGACTTGGTCGGCGCATATTTACTCTAGAACGAATTTGTGAATCACATCCCACCTAAACCATATAGATCGCACTGGACCTCCCCATGCCGACCGTTTGAACTTACGGGCCCATTCGTTAGACCTGTAACGCTTGGCGAGTGTTATAACCGTTCGCTAATTTCCTAGAGTCTCGGCGATCGCGTACTGGCCTCGTACGAGTTTGGCCACGGCCGGCCACCGTGCCGGGTTCAAATCCCGTTTGGGAGCTTTATTCATACGATTTATCGCCTCGTCGATTCGAGGCTTTACCGCACGGCGTCCCTGGGTAAGAAGCTCTCGCTACGGCCGAGAAGGACTCTAGCGCCGGGACGCTCCCGCGGTAAGCCTCCGAGGCGAGGGAAAAAACTTTGGTCGAGCGCATTTCCTCTACGGAGCGAATTTGAATGAAATAAACCCACCCACCTATGATCGCACCTGGGACCTCCCCATTGCCGACCGGTTTTGAACTTCGGGGCCCTTCCCGTCTAGGGCCCGTACTCGCTTGGCGGAGTGTTAAACGCGTTCCCGCTACTTCGCTAGAGTCGGGCGATCGACGACTCGGGCTCGATCGAGTTGGCCCACGGGCCGGCCAACCCTGCCGGGGTTCAAATCCCGGTTTGGGAGCTTTATTCATACGATTTTATCGCCTCGTCGATTCGAGGCTTTACCGCACGGGCGTCCCTGGGGTAAGAAGCTCTCGCTACGGCCGAGAAGGACTCTAGCGCCGGGACGCTCCCGCGGTAAGCCCTCCGAGGGCCGAGGGAAAAAACTTTGGTCGAGCGCATTTCCTCTACGGAGCGAATTTGAATGAAATAAACCCACCACCTATGATCGCACCTGGGACCTCCCCATTGCCGACCGGTTTTGAACTTCGGGGCCCTTCCCGTTAGGGCCCTGTACTCGCTTGGCGGAGTGTTAAACGCGTTCCCGCTACTTCGCTAGAGTCGGGCGATCGACGACTCGGGCTCGATCGAGTTGGCCCACGGGCCGGCCAACCCTGCCGGGGTTCAAATCCCGGTTTGGGAGCTTTATTCATACGATTTTATCGCCTCGTCGATTCGAGGCTTTACCGCACGGGCGTCCCTGGGGTAAGAAGCTCTCGCTACGGCCGAGAAGGACTCTAGCGCCGGGACGCTCCCGCGGTAAGCCCTCCGAGGGCCGAGGGAAAAAACTTTGGTCGAGCGCATTTCCTCTACGGAGCGAATTTGAATGAAATAAACCCACCACCTATGATCGCACCTGGGACCTCCCCATTGCCGACCGGTTTTGAACTTCGGGGCCCTTCCCGTTAGGGCCCTGTACTCGCTTGGCGGAGTGTTAAACGCGTTCCCGCTACTTCGCTAGAGTCGGGCGATCGACGACTCGGGCTCGATCGAGTTGGCCCACGGGCCGGCCAACCCTGCCGGGGTTCAAATCCCGGTTTGGGAGCTTTATTCATACGATTTTATCGCCTCGTCGATTCGAGGCTTTACCGCACGGGCGTCCCTGGGGTAAGAAGCTCTCGCTACGGCCGAGAAGGACTCTAGCGCCGGGACGCTCCCGCGGTAAGCCCTCCGAGGGCCGAGGGAAAAAACTTTGGTCGAGCGCATTTCCTCTACGGAGCGAATTTGAATGAAATAAACCCACCACCTATGATCGCACCTGGGACCTCCCCATTGCCGACCGGTTTTGAACTTCGGGGCCCTTCCCGTTAGGGCCCTGTACTCGCTCGGAAGACCGTTTACGCGGCGTTAAACGCGTTCCCGCTACTTCGCTAGAGTAGTGCGATGGGAAATTCGGGCTGTTCGGAGGTCGGGCTCGGGTTTGCCATACGTGCCTGGGGTCGAATCTGAATTTGCACCAAAAAAATTTTTTTTTTTAGTAGTCCGCAAGAGGAAAAGGGCTACCTTACCAGGGGTTTGGGACGTATAGTAGGGAAGGCGGTCGTCGGTCGGAAAAATTGAAATTGAAGCAAGGCGAGCCGAAAGGCGCGCGGTGGCCTCTGGTACACCCACGGTCACCAGCGCCTGGACGAGCGGTGGTCGGAGAGTCCGGAGTCGGTCCCAGGTTAGCTCCTCGGTAGAGGACCTAGAGTCGTGTGAGCGCGAGCGTGTCCGGGCGGTCGGAGCAGTCCGACCCAGCAGCGAGAAGGCCGAAGGGGTGAACGTTTGTGCGGTAGAGTCGAGAAGGGCCGTCGGCGAAGGAGTCGAGCGCTGGGAGTTCTCGGCGTCTGGGCTTCGGTCGTCGGCGCCCGTAGCCTCCTGTCCCAGCGGGTCCGTCCCGCCGGGTTGGAAATGGATACGCTACCAGGTTGATCCTGCCTGTAGTCTTATGCTTGTCTTGAGGGTTAAGCCATGCACGCCTATGCTCACCCTACACAGAAGGGGAAGCCGCGAACTGCTCAGTATATCGGCGATAATACACGGGGTGGGCGATGTTTGTCCGGACACCTGTAGGAATCCCAGAGCTAATACGTGCACACGAGTCCTCCTCCTAACGGGGTTACCTCCGCGGGGAGAGGGCGCATTTATTAGGATCTTGACCGGCGGCGGGTGGTTAACGCCGCCCGCCAGGCTGAGGCGAACTCTGGGTATGTGACGACCGCTGTTAGCGGCGTGCCCGTTTGCTCGCCGTCCCATCAAATTTAGACGGCCCGGGCAAGAGCCCCCCGTGTTGGCTACGGGTGACGGAGGATCAGGGTTCGATCCCGGAGAGGGAGCCTGCGAGACGGCTACCACGCTTAAGGGTGGCAGCAGGCGCGCAACTTACCCACTCCCAGCACGGTGAGGTAGTGAAGATAAATGTCGGGGCTGGGCTCGCATGCGAGCCTAGCGGTCGGATTGAGCGTAGACCAAACACGTGCCGTTGATGACCTATCGGAGGGCAAGCCTGGTGCCAGCAGCCGCGGTAATTCCAGCTCCGATGGCGTATGTTGTAGTTGCTGCGTTTAAAACGCTCGTAGTTGGATCTCTGAGGTGACGGCAGCGACAAACCGCGGGTGACGTTGCCCCGGCGATTATGCACCGTCGTGGTTTTGGGGATGGAGCAAGCGGTGCCTTCCGGTGCCGCAACCGGACCCTCGCGACGGATCTCGCCGGGCATCGCTTGCCCGTCGCTGCCGGTTTAGTCTCTTTCCGTCTTAAGCCGTGTCGGCTTGGTACGTGGCGTATCTGGGCCGACACTAAGGTACGGGCGGTGTTCTCCCTGAATCAATTGGAGTGCTCAAAGCAGGTCGTGCTCGCACAGCTTTGCTCGGAACGATGTGATGACGCCACCGCCCCGCAATGTAACCACGGGACCGGTCTCCGTGGGGGCGGTGGGCGAGGTCTATAGAGACGGCCGGGGGCGGCGTACTACCGCGGGAGGGGTGGAATCCGACGATCGCGGTGGGACGAACAAGAGCGAAGGCACCGGCCAAGAGCGCCTTCGTTGATCATGAACGAAAGTCGGAGGAACGAACGCGATCAGGTACCGCGGTAGTTCCGACAGTAAACCATGCCGACCGGTTACGCGGGGACGTCCCCTGTGGGGAAGCCTCGCGAGGCCCCGGAGAAATCAGAGTGCCTGGGCTCCGGGGGGAGTACGGTCGCAAGGCTGAAACTTAAAGGAATTGACGGAAGGGCACCACCAGGAGTGGAGCCTGCGGCTCAATTTGACTCAACACGGGGAAGCTTACCAGGTCCGGACACCGCGTGGATTGACAGACTGAGGCTCTTTCATGATTCGGTGGGTGGTGGTGCATGGCCGTTGCTAGCCCGTGGAGCGATCCGTCTGGTTCATTCCGATAACGGGCGAGACTCTGCCCTGGCGGATAACAAACGGCGGTCAAGAGGGGTCCGTCTCACGGGTTGGGTCGGCGTTCGGCTCTCGGGTCGGGCGTCGGTCTTCCCACTCAGGGAGAGGCGGTGCCCCGGACCGCCGTCGCGCAGGCCGCGTCCTGCAGGGATTGACCTCGAGCAGTGCGTACGAGATGGAGCCATAACAGGTCTGTGATGCCCTTAGACGTCCTGGGCTGCACGTGTGCTACAGTGGTGGCGCCAGCCGGCGCGGTGTAGACCGTGAGCGTAGGAGTCTTCATGTCCGGGGTCGGTCTTCCTGCGAGTTGGGCCGTGAACTCGGAATGCCACGTAGTCACGGGTCAGCATCCCGTGCCGACTACGTCCCTGCCCTTTGTACACACCGCCCGTCGCTACCTTCGGTGGACGGCGCAGCCAGGGCCCCGGAGTGGCCGGCGAGACGGAGCTTCGGCTCCTGAAATCGCAGTCGTCGCGATGTCGCCCGAACTGCGCTGCCCCGAGAGGGTAAAAGTCGTAACAAGGTTACCGTAGGTGAACCTTCGGTAGGATCACGTCCGATTTCGTTTTGCCCCCAGCCCGCCCGCCCGACGGGTGAAGGGTTAAAACACTGTCCGGTGAGGCCGGGCTGCTCCCTGGCCGGGGAGCGGTCCAGGCTGATAAACGGGGCGGCGGCGTTGCGCCGCGAGTAACCGCGCGCGCAACGCTTGCCCCCCCCACCCTTTGTCGTCGTTTGGCCCTTAAGCGAGAGAAAATAAATACAACCTTTGGCGGTGGATCACTCGGCTCGCGCGTCGATGAAGAGTGCGGCCAGCCGTATTGAGTCGTGTGAACTGCAGCTGCCTCATTGAACATCGACGTCTTGAACGCAAATTGCGGCCGTGGGCGTAAGTCACCGGCCACGTCCGTATGAGGGTCGGCCCTACGACGTCGCCGCAACCGGTCTTCTCGGGGGGGACTGAGCGGCGCGACGTGCCGTACCGGTCGGGTCTCGGCCCGACTGGCGGCCGTAGATCGAGGGCTCCCGTCTGACCACGGGAGACGTCGTCCCCACCCGGCCTCTGGGTATGGGCGGGGGACGACGAATAAGACGCGCACCGAAGACGGGGAAGCACGCACGCGATCGGCTGCTTCTTCCTCAATCCTCGGGCCTGCTCGATGTACACGCGAGCGAGGGCTTCGTGGGGGTATGCGGGGAAGTAAGTATAACGACGCGCGGCGAACCCGACGGATGGGGCGATCTGCCGACCTCATATCGGACGAGGGTACCCGCCGAACTAAAGCATTTCAGTAAGCGGAGGAAAAGAAACCAACGGGGACTCCCCCAGTAACGGCGAGTGAAGCGGGAAGAGCCCAGCGCTGAAACCCCCTGGGCCCGTGCCCGCGGGGAGCTGTAGCGTTCGGGTCGGTGTCGAGCGGGATCGGGAGCGCCGCGCGAGTCTTCTCGAGCGTGGCTTGCCCAGAGCGGGTGCCAGGCCCTTGCCGGCGGCGCTCCCTTCCGCCGACCTCGACCCCGGAGTCGGGTTGCTTGGCAGTGCAGCCCGAAGCGGGTGGTAAACTCCACCTAAGGCTAAGTACCTGCGCGAGTCCGATAGCGAACAAGTACTGTGAGGGAAAGTTGAAAAGAACTCTGAAGAGAGGGTGCAAAGCGCGTGAAACCGCCAAGGGGTAAACTGGCTGAGCCGAGCGACGTGTCCCGCCGTGGCGGCTGGTCGCCCGTGCCCCCCGCGGAGGCGCCCCGGAGACGGGGACGCCTTCCGAGTTCGGGGGTCGGGCGCGTGCCCCACCACGGCGGGTCTCCGCTGCCACCGGCACCGGGCCGTCTCGTCCGCGCGCCCTACGCGGGTCGTCGGCCTGCGGATCGTGGGCGCGAGTTGGCACGAGAGCGGTCGTATTCGGGTGCCGTGGTCGACCGCGGACAAACGGCGGCGGTTCGCCCCGGGGGGTTTCGGCCTCCCGGGCGGGCGGCTCCGGTCCGTCGAAAGGTGCGCAGCGTTATTCCGGTACCTGCCCGACCCGTCTTGAAACACGGACCAAGGAGTCCGACGCCTGTGCGAGCCGCAGGGTTTCCACTAAACCCCACGGCGAAGTGAAAGCGAGAGGCCCTCGCGGGCCGAGGGCGGGATCTCTCGGGCGACTCACCGAGTCCCCGGAGCGCACCGCCGGCCCGGCGGTCGCCGCGTTGACGGCCCTGTCGGAGCATGAGTGCAGGCGTCGGGACCCGATAGATGGTGATCTACGCCTGAGCAGAGCGAAGCCGGGGGAAACTCTGGTGGAGGCTCGAAGCGACTCTGACGTGCAAATCGACCGCCCGACTTGGGCGTAGGGGCGAAAGACCAATCGAACCATCTAGTAGCTGGTTCCCTCCGAAGTTTCCCTCAGGATAGCCGGTGCCGACGGAACGATTTTCACTCGGTAAAGCGAATGGTTGGAGGCATCGGGGGCGAAACGCCCTCGTCCTACTCTCAAACTTTCAACGGGTGAGGCGCCAGACCCGCCTCGCACGGGGCCTGGCCTAGAATCACGGGTGCCGAGTGGGCCATTTTTGGTAAGCAGAACTGGCGCTGCGGGATGAACCGAACGCCCGGTTGTGGTGCCCAACGCAGGACGCTCACGGGAAAGCTAAAAGGTGTGGGTCGGTACTGACAGCAGGGCGGTGGCCACGGAAGTCGGAATCCGCCAAGGAGTGTGTAACAACTCACCTGCCGAACCGACCCGCCCTGAAAATGGATGGCGCTGAGCGTCGGACCCACACCGGGCCGCCCCGCCAGCGGGAGGGGTGCGACTCCCCTCCCCGGGCAGGCCGGGGCGAGTAGGAGGTGCGCCGCGGTGGCGTGAAAGTCCGGGAGCGATCCCGTTCGGAGCCGCCGCGGGTGAAGATCTTGGTGGTAGTAGCAAATATTGAACGGAGAGTACTTTTCAAGGCCGAAGTGGGGAATGGTTCCGCGGGAACAGTGCATGTACGTGGGTGAGTCGGTCCTAAGGGGCGGGTTAGCTCCCTTGCTGAAGCGGGTACGAAACACGCGCCGGGCGGGCGGCCGAACGGGCGCCGCGCCTGGCCTGTCAGTCACCCTG
>NW_027622406.1:0-12959 GCF_034508935.2 Berghia stephanieae
TCTTTTTTTTTTTTTAATTGGGGGTCTGGATGTTAAGTTATCTATCGAGAAGTTGAATGGCAAAACAAAAATTTCACACAAGATATATGAAGGTGATTTATGTTTGAATTTGTACAAAATTAATATTCAGATTTGTTATTGCATTCCATTGTTTTAAAAAAAATTTGCCCGGTTTGAATGCGATTAAATTTTGTTAACCCAGTTTTTGTCAACATAAATTCTTACAGATTTTCTTATTTCCTTCTGTACATAAGTATAAGTAATATCTTTTAAATTTTCTTTGTATTTTTTTTAAATAAACTTTATCCACTACTTTAAGACTGTGACTTGGTTTGCATGGCGTTTTTGTTTAGCATTGTCATTTACTTTACATAGTTTTTACAATATTTGAACATTTATTGTTCATGAGAAATGTATACAACGATATTAAGCGGATTTTTCAATTATATTAAATGACTTGTGCATTTGTGGGTTTTATAATTTTTTAGTTTTTTATAAAAACTGAAGCATAATAGTAAATTTTTAATTACTCTTTTTATTTTTATCATATAATTAACTAAGGAAAGCATTTAAATAAAATGTTTCTTGCCCCCCCCCCCCCCCCCCCCCCCCACCCCATCCCGTCTTTCTCTCCCCTCTTTTTTTTCATTTTGCTAATCTCCTTGTTTTTTAAACAACGGAATTCGAAAAGGGGAGAGGCTTCTGCTGATAGATTTATTGGAGTCAAAACGTTACGCTTTTTTATAATTTTTTTTTTTTTTAATCTGATGGAAAAGGGTTGTGAGAAATTATAGTTATTTCGTCCACTGTAATTTTGGGAGGAATACCTTGAGAAGTGCAAGTGAGCATGACAGTCACTTTGTGCTGTGCTTCCGACAATCCATGGACATTTCTAAAACGAATTTTTTTTTTTGTTTTGTTTGGATTATTAATCTCATCTAATTGTTATTATTGTTTGTTAGTGGGCTTATTTATTACATATTCTATTTGGGATCATGTTTAATTATTGACAATGAATTCTATTTTTCAACCTGGCCTGAGTCAGAGCAGAAAGTAATCCCGAGTATCGTGATAGACATTCAACCGACAAACAATGATAATGATACCAATCCTAAGCCGTCCTTACGACTGGGTGAAAAAATCTAGACCCCGGTCAGGAAAATCAAACAGTTCTACTTCTAAGGGAAAATGTAAGGCCTCGAAGGATAATACAGTAGAATTACTTTAAAACCAAAATTTTTGGGGGACCTTCTAAGCCATTTCGGTTTAAAGACATTTTGGTTTAAAGCAAGTTCCCGTTTTGCGATGTTTTTCAAGGGTAGTAACTATTTAAGGAATTTGCTCATTTAATTTATCATGGGTTTCCCCTTAAAGGGAGTTGTTGAATAAATGCCATCTTCGTAACCATTTTTAAAATGATTTTTATTTTAATTGTTTGGTTTGGTTTTTTTTGGTGTATTTCAAAAATATTTTTGGGGTTTTCGTTTTTCATTCAAAATTGTTGAGAGAGTTGAGTTGGGGATGCCGTGTTTTCTTTTACATATCTCCATCTTGATCAACTTTTCTTTCATTGACTTCACATAGTATTTTGATTTTAAACTCAAACGTGTAAGCACAGTGCTTTCTTTTAGACATCTTTTCGTAAAATGTAAAGCTAAAATAAGATCGAAAGTTCTTGTGCGATAATTGATTAAGGAATGATGCGCAGCTACTCAGAGGTTAAGTGAAAAGGAGTGTCAATGCTAAGCTGTCTACTACACACACCCTCTTTTGTTGAAAAGCTATTAGGTTCAAAGGCCCATTACATAGAACCTCCCCCCCCCTTTATCCCATCACACACACACATTTAAACTAGTGGAAATGAAATGGCATATCAATGGTAAGTTGGCTAACCCCCCCCCCCCCCCCCACCCCCCCCCCCCATGTTGTCATGTTGAAAATTTGTCAGTTCCAAAGCATGAACACATGAGTGAGAACATCTCGCTTACGTGATTCTACACCCCAACTCTCTCTCTTTCCTAATTTTTCGCCTGCCAGGCACCCGTTGTCTTCCTTTTCCAGTCTGCGCGATTGTGGTGTTGGCCAAGCCCAGGTGCAGCGATTGAAGTGTTTGCCTACCCCCCCCCCCCCCCCCCCCCCCCATTCCACCCTTCAACCCTCATCTTAATACTTACGCTCTTTGTTTAATATCTCGCCGGGCATTATTAGTGTGGCCACCTTCCCGAATTTTTGAAGAAAAATAGAGAAAGAGAAAAAGGGAAGGTGCTCTCAAGTTGTTTCGGTTTAAAGAAAGTCCTGCTTAGAAGTATTTCGGTTTCATCGTAAGAATTAGTACAAAGATAATGAAGAAACTAGTACAATTTATTAAATTCTTTGCGGTTTAAGGTATTTTTCGGTTTAGCTTCTTTCGGTTTAAAGTAATTTACTGTACTAGATCTTATAATTCATCTGATGACCTTAAATCGATTAAGGATCAACTCAGTGTTTTGATGGGACTAGTGCCCATTGTCACCGAAATGAAAGAAGCCTATGACAATACCAATTCTGTTATGGTATGTGATGATGATAATGCCTCGGCCATTATCTTAGATAACAATGAAAATTGTGATACCTCAGTTGATGATACTAACAATGATGCCTCGGCCATCATTTGCCCTAATGAAACTAGCACCTTGGCTGCTAGTTGTAGTAACCCTAGCCTTAATTACTTCATGAATGTGTGTGGATCTAAGGAAAAACCTAAGATTAATATTGAAAATAACAATGCTGTTGGGGTTGAAAAGGTCCTTTGTGATGGGTTAGACAAAGAAATACGAAATGATAGATAATCTACTTTCCAAATATGATGCGCCTACATATTGTTCTAGAATCAATGTCATTCCATAGTGGGCAGGGAGGTACTTATTGTCTTCTATCCGCCCATATCTGTTTTCCAACTAGCTTACTGTCTTTGTCTTGGAATGAGATTACTTGGTTTTGTCCTAGCCCTGACCGGATACCTTGGTGAGAGGGAAACAGTCAAATGTATAGTTAGTTTTGAGAGATGATATTTTTTTCCTTGTAAATCATCTCTCTGTTATGTAATGTATTATGTTTTGTTTACATATTATATATGATTTGGAAACATTTGAGTGTATTCCTCTTAGTCTTAGTGGGGACCTATGCTTGCGACTGGGTAGGACTTTTAGGTAATTTCAAACTAAGTACTTCGATAATGTGCTCTTGGAATTTACATCTGTTCCCTATTTGGTCAAATTCTCCTTTGTCATACTTTTTCTTGGGTGCTTTTAATTGTAATTCTAGAACTTATTACTATCCCATTTCCTTCCTTTTTACTGGCGCTGCTATGATCTTAATGTGTTGCAAGCGCTGTAAAACCCTTAAAAACAAACAAACAATGTAATTCCATATAACGAAGAATTATTCAAAAATTGCTCTGGCGCCTGTAGGTTTAGGGATATTCTTCTTCTTCTAGGTTCCATGCCTGGTCCAGGCTTCGGATACTGCATGAATTATCTCTCTCCATTCCTCCCTGTCTCTTGCTTTTTTCAAACAGCTCTTGGATTGTTAGGTTGGTGAAGCCCTTCAGTTGGTCTATGAGTGTTTTTTCTTTGTCTTCCCGGGCGCGTTTACCAGGTATTTTTCCACAACTTGCCAGGTATTCATTCTTATCTTTCCTTACTATGTGTCCGAAAAAGGATAGTTGTCGATCCGCTATTAAGGGCATTAGTTTCCTTTGTTGGTATGTTTGTTTTAGCACTTCTTCGTTCGTTTTGTGTGCAGTATACGATATTCTCTGCATCCTTCTCAAACACCACATTTCAAAAGCTTCAATGTTCTTTTGTGTTTCTGCATTTGTAGTCCAGCTTTCGCATCCATATAACAAGATTGGTCACACGTAGCACTTCAAGACTTGGAATCTAATCCCGAACGACATCTGTTTGTTTTTCAAAATGTTTCCGAGGTCCATGAAGGCCTGTTTGGCTTGAGTTATTCTTGCTCGTATGTCTCGGTTACATCTTCCATCTGTTGTCACTATTGAACCTAGGTATTTAAAACTTTCTACGTTGGTAAGTTGCTCGCCGTGAATCGTTATATTGCAGGTGCTGTTGTTTTCAGGGTTTTTCTGTATTACCATGCATTCCGTTTTGGTGATATTCACTTCCATTCCCTTGGCTTCACTATCTACTACCACTTTGTCAACAATCTTTTGAAGTTGGATTTCTGATGTTGCAACGAGTACCGTATTGTCTGCGTATCTAATATTATCTATGTTGTGACCTCCTACTTTTATTCCCTCCATATTAGTTATGCCCCTCATGATTGTTTCTTGGTATAGATTAAACGGATCTGTTGAGGCAACACACCTTGACGGACTCCTTTCTTAATAGGAATGGAATTTCCTGTAGAGTTTCCGATTTTGATAGATGCCTGCTGGGTGTAGTATAATGTTTGCATGAGTCTGAGATCTTTTTCATCAGCGCCAATGGAGTGCAGTTGTTTTAGTATTTCTTCGTGGCGTACTCTATCAAAAGCTTTTTTGTAGTCGACAAAACAGAGGTATAGTGGGGTCTGAACCTGTATAGCTCTTTCACTTAGGTATATTGCGTTCCTTGTCCCTCTGTCAGGTTGGAATCCATATTGTTCTTCTGCGATTTCGGGGTTAATCTTATTCCTTAGCCTGTTGATAATTATACGCAACAGTATTTTGTTGATGTGGCTTATTAAACTTATAGTTCTAAAATTTTCGCATCTGACTGCACCTGCTTTCTTTGGTATTGCTATGAAAATAGAGTTACAGAGATCTTCTGGAATTTTCCCAGTGTTGTATATATTGTTGAATAATATGTGAAGTTCATCAATTGCTAGATCTCCTAGGCTTTTTAATACCTCTACAGATATTTCATCAGGGCCTGTTGCTTTACCATCCCTCATTCGTTCCATGGCATGTTCAATTTCACTTTTGGTGATTTTTGGTCCGCTTAATGGTTCTTTGAATTTCAGTGGTGGTTCATTTCTATTTGGATCATTGTACAGTTCGCCTATGTATTCTACCCATCGGCTTTCTATATGTTGTTCTTCAAATAGCAGTTCCCCTTGTTTGTTCTGGATACAACTTCCTGCTGCTTTTCCTTTTCCCTGATAGTTCTTTTATTCTTTGGTGAGCTTGTTGGGGGTTGGGTTTGTATTCTCTTTCGATTTCGCAGCATTTCCAGTCTAGATAGTTCTCGTGTGCCTCGATGCATTTGGATTTAATGTGGTTGTTCAATGTTTGGTATTCTGCAGACCCTCTGTTGCATTTTCGTCTTTCTTCAAATAGGTTTAGAATTTCATTTGTCATCCATTCCTTTTTGCTGTTTATTTGAGCTATTGGTAAATGCTTTTCTGCAGTTGCTTTGACACACTTTTGGAATATATCAAATTGTTTTTCACATTTTTCGTTATCAGGTTCACTTTGGCTTTGTATCATGAGTGCACTTTCAAATTCTTCTCTCATTTTTGTTTGTATGCCATTGTCTTTGCATAACCTGTAATCCCTCTTTATTCTACCAGCTGTTCTCTCACACTTTATCCTTACTGTACAAACAACTGGGACATGGTCACTGTCTACATCGGCGCCTGGGTAGGTTTTGCAATTTAATATGCTATTTCTGAATCTTGATGATACTGCTATAAAGTCTATCTGGTTCCTTGCTCTGACCCCTGGTGATTGCCATATCCAGGTTCTTCTTGGGTGTTGTTGAAACGCTCTGTCTGTCTTTCTTTCCTCTGTATTTCTCTTTCTCTCACATACTCTCTCTCTCTCTCTCTCTCTCTCTCTCTCTCTCTCTCTCTCTCTCTCTCTCTCTCTCTCTCTCTCTCTCTCTATCTATCTCTTTTGATTTCTTCCTCTTTTGTTTTCTTAAACACCCTTCTTAGTGCTTAGGCCACTGGGACCCCCCCTCCCCCCCCTTTGGGAGTTTATGCCACTATGTTTTTCAAATAATAGAACTTATTGGCCATACAAATTCCACTGTTACCGTAAAAATAAGTGTCATTTAAGAGAGTTATGGCTCTTTGAAAAAAGTGAGTTGTGTCCCTTGCAAAAAAGAGACAACATTTCTTTCAAAGGCTCTGGAGACTACAATATTAATTCAAATATATGCAAATTGGGTATCAAACTGAAGGAAATTGAATATACTATCAAACTATGTGCACAAGCTTTCAATTTGTAAATATTATATAGATTCACAGAAAGTTGAAACAATTTGTCAGTAATCTCATGAAGTGTCATATCTAAACTTATGGGCTATTTCAGTGTTTTACACAAAAATTATTTTAAATATGGCCAAAAACAGCATGTTCATTAAAAATGTAGCACTGAAGAAAGCTATGGCCCAAGCCTCAACAACAACCTTCATATTTCTACGTCACAGGAAAAACTAAAAGTGTACGCAACCCTTAAATTTTTCTCCACTTTGTGGGATGCCAAATTCATCATAATTTTCATTCTTTTTAAACATGGTATTGATGTCCAGTTGTCACATTTAAAAGTAAGTTGAAGGTGTGGTAAAAACAATAGATATATCATGAAAAAAGACTAATTTGTTCACAACCCAAGTGAAGCATCATTACCGAAGACTTGAACGAAATCGCATTGTTATATTATGAAGAATAATTGATATTCAAAAGGGATTCTTGATTCAAGATGCAGTAAGTACATAAAAACAATATCCTTATGTGTTTTGCAAACATGCTTTACTCCTTAACAGTTTGCACTGCTCACCAATTTATTACATATCCTCATCATCAGTAGCAAAATCCTCTTCGTCCTCTGAAGTGTCGTCAAGGAAATCACTGTCAAAGCTATCACTACCATCCTCGGCATATGTATCTTCGTCAGTACTGGTGCAGCTTTCTTCATACACAATTTCCTGCAACTCATCTGGAATGAAAGCATCTTTGAACCACTGTACTTCCAATTCATTTGCAGAATTTCTCTGCCAACCGTTATACTCTGGTTTTGGAATGCTAGGATTCTGGCACACTGCATTCCTCCAAATGAGAGTTTGAAAGTTGGCTCTTGATATGTGCAGTGACAATACTTGACTACAAGGAGGCATCTGACACAGATCAATTCCACCACTGCATGAGATGGTACCTTTCTTTCCTTTGAAACGCTGGCGAACTTTGTCATAATACCTCACTTTGTTGACACTTGTGCACGAGGTTTTGCCATACAGCTTGCACACAAATGACTCTAACATGAGACAGTCATTACTCGAAACAGCTGCTGATGTTCCAAATCTGGAGAACAGAATTCTAAGATCTTCCTCCTTTTGAAGAAATTTTAGAGCTTTCAGCTTTCCTTGCCCAACAAAGCAACTTGTTGTGTCACAGCCTGTGAATGCATGGACACCAAGTAATGCATCACACATCTGTTTAGACAAAGTCTTTGCTATCTGAGAGACATTGATTTGTCGCCTGTTGTTGCCACAGCCAGTATCAAAAATCAGGGTCTTTCCAATTGTCTCTGA
Source organism: Berghia stephanieae (assembly GCF_034508935.2). NCBI lineage: Eukaryota > Metazoa > Mollusca > Gastropoda > Nudibranchia > Aeolidiidae > Berghia > Berghia stephanieae. The sequence continues at coordinate 7,518 of NW_027622406.1, forward strand.
GAATGAAAGGAGAAGTAAGAAGACATCCGTGTCTGGTGATCTGACAACAATTGTTTCACAGTTTGGTTGGCGGGAAGCATATTGACAGTGCAGTATAATTCGTGTGTCTGCCTCTTCCTGTGATGAGTAGAGATCTAGACAAGGTACAGCTGTGGTAAATTCATCCGTGTCACTGTAAAGTAAGGTGCATCTCTCTTCACAGACAAAGAAGATTTCCCTGTTTCTCAGTTTCTTTGCATATTCGTTACTTTCCCATTCCTTGAGGAGAAACCTGATAAGGGATCTTTTGTTATCAACGCAGCTGAGAAATGATTTCCAACGTCTGGGCACTGTTGTTGCAGATCCTCTTAACAAGTATGCATTATCTTCAGAAGATCCTCTCCTCAATCTCTCACAACCTTTGATTGAATCTTCTATGTAAGTATCAGTCACAAAGTGTACACAAGCTGCTTGTGGTAAGGAGGAAAATGTAAGTTTGGCTACTTCACCAAATGTATTTGGGATTGCTGACAGAGTTTGTAACAGTGCATTGCCATCAACAATGTAAACGGTGTTTGTTTGTTTTTTGCATAATCCTCGAACATTAATGAATTGTCAGGCGTGAGCTTGTGCAACAGAGTTGCTTTGTTGGTCTTCAGAGGTAAACCATCTGATGAAGCCAGCGACCATGGAGTAGGTGTTAGAGGATATTGAAGAACTTTTTGAAGATCAACATTGTGCTCTTGGGACAAAACAAGAAGCTGGCCAAATAAATTTCTTTGTGCCTTGATTTTGACCACGTTCATGTCTTTTTTCACTGTTACCACTTTCCTCAATGATGCAAATGTCTTGGTCTTGTTCCTTTCTAATGGCTTGTGAAATTCTACAGTCTTTTCCTTCAGTCTGTTTTCAACAAAACTTTCAAACAATCTTTTTCCTGTTTTTTCCACGGCTAGCAGGTCATTACCAACATCCTCTTGCACTTTCATTCCTGAAGCTAGACTGACCAGACCATCTTCAACTTCAAAGGGATTGATCATCATCATCATCTAGTCAGCTGATCCTGCGTAGGACGTTGCTTCCCGAACTTTCTTGCGAAACAGATTACGGTTTTCCGCCAGTCTACTTGCTTGAGTTGCTTTCATTCCCAGCCATTCACATATATCTTGTTCCCAGCTTCTTGTTGGTCTACCTCTTCCTCTCTTGCCGTCTACCCTTGTCTGCAGGGATTGATAAATGCTGAAAATGCCTGGAGGATCTTTTGCACTCGCTTTTCACTTTGTTTTTTTTTCTGCAAGGCTCAATTCTTTGTGGGTGTTTATATCTATACAGTTGTTGTTGCTGATCATTCTTTGGGTTGCTGATACATATTCTGCTCGATTGTGTCTTGTTACACTCCAACGGTAATAGCTTGGAAGACTCTTGCTGAACCCAACAATACCTCCTTTTGTCTTTGCATGTTTGTTTATGTTTGTCCAATGGTCATATCAACTGCTATTCTTCCAGCAGGCGTCCTTGATCTGGAGACACTAAATCCATTATCTTGTAACATTTCTTCTGCCCCTGGGTGGGAATGAATCAGGTTGGCTAGTGACACAAAATATGCACTGAGATACTTGGCATAATTGTGGTGATTCATGGTAAAAAGCAGTGGGCACAGTTCTTTTAAACAAGATATATGAAGAAGAAAGTTGTTTGTCTTTGTAGCTCGCAGAAACTGGAGGAGAAGCCAAACTTTGTCCATGTATTGGATCCAGTATTGTGCAGTTTTTCCGTACTTTCCTGAGCGGACACTCTCTTTGAAGGCTTCATACTGGGAAAATAACTCAGCATACACAGTTGACTGGAGAATTTTATTAGCTGTATGGCTTGAAATTCCTTCGGTGAATTCCTTTATGTAAGACATGAGGTCTTTACTGAGTTTTGAATCCGTGTCCTGCTCAAATTTTGCAAGCAGAAGCCTCTCTAGAGCCTCCAAAACAGACACATGCACTCGTATAGCCCTGTTGTAGTTCTTTCCACTCATAATCCTATCCATAGAACCATGTGCACATAGCCCTGCTTCAGTCACAATTTCTTCAAAACCAGATCCACTTTGGAGCTTTCCCAGGGCACCAAGATATGAAATTATGGTGTGAAAGACACCCAGGTGAATAATGACTGTTTTGTAAAGCTGTGGGTTTTGCCAGACAATATCGTAAGCTTTCTTTGCTACAGCCAGGTCAAATGTTACAAATGTATATGTGTTATATGCCCATTAATCATGCCTGAATTGTGCTAGTACAAAATTCCTCTTATTTATTTATCACTGAAAGGAAGCAAATACACTGTAATATATATTTTTTTCATATTATAGAGAATATGGCTATCAAAGATTTAAAAACCCTATATAGCTTTGTAAAATATTTTATGATATGAGGCAAAAAATGAGAAATGACAATAAAATTCCACTATTTATTGCATTTGAAGCAATTTTAGGGTGATAAACAATCATTTTATTCACAAAAATGAGTTCACGAAAAATTGCACCCGATGACCTTTCAAGGGCCATAACTCCTGTAAATGATACTTGAAAAAACTGTAACACCCGGATTAATTTGTGTTATATGTCCCTGAATCATGCCTGAATTGTGCTAGTGCAAAATCCCTCTTGTTTATTCATCCTGAAGGGAAACAAGTACACTGTAATAGATTTTTTTTTCAAATTATAGAGAAAATGGCTATCAAAGATTTAAAAACGCTATATGGCTTTGTAAAATAGTTTATGATATGAGGCAAAAAATGAGAAATTACAATAAAATTCCATTATTGATTGTATGTGAAACAATTTTAAGGTGATAAACAACCATTTTATGCACAAAAACGATTTCACAAAAAATTGCACCTAATGACCTTTCAAGGGCCGTAACTCTCGTAAATGACACTTGAAAAAACGGTAACACCCGGATTAATACTCAAGATATATTGCTGTTTCAGAAAAACCATGTGGCGAAAACTCCCCCAGGGGGGGAAGGGTTTCGCCCACTGGCCCATGCACTATCTCTCTCTTTATCTATATCTCAATTTTATTCTCCCCCTCCCCCTCCCTCTTTCTTTCTTGACTTCTGTCACATTTCTTTTTTCCTTTTCTCTTCTTCCTCTCTCTTTCTTTCTCTCTCGTATTTTTCCCCATAAATCTCTTATGTTCCCTATGTCGGATTGTCTCTCGCTCCTTTTCTTTCTATTCCTCTATTTCGTCGTCGTCTTCTCTCTCTCTCTTCTCTCTCTCTCTCTCTCTCTCTCTCTCTCTCTCTCTCTCTCTCTCTCTCTCTCTCTCTCTCTCTCTCTCTCTCTCTCTCTCTCTCTCTCTCTCCCTCTCTCTTTCTATGTTTAAAAAAATTGAGCTTTTGTATACCGCAATAGCCACTAAATGTGCTCAAATCGCTTCACAAGGGGTCCCTGACCAACAGCAACAACATGTAGAACGAAACATGACGCCTGTTAGGCGATATTATTTTTTTTTTCCGACAACGCTATCAACTCATTTTACACCTGAGCGATGAGAAGTGGGTAAGGAGCCTTTTTCCAAGGACTCAACTATGCACCGAGCGAGGGTCGAATGAGTGTCTGCATGATCTGCATTATCTCTATCTCTCTATCTCATTCTCTTTCAGTCTTCCTCTCTAATTTTCTCTACCTCCATATACATATTTTACACTCTCTCTCTCTCTCTCTCTCTCTCTCTCTCTCTCTCTCTCTCTCTCTCTCTCTCTCTCTCTCTCTCTCTCTCTCCCTCCCTCCCTCTCTCTCTCTCTCTCTCTCTCTCTCTCTCTCTCTCTCTCTCTCTCTCTCTCTCTCTCTCTATATATATATATATATATATATATATATATATATATATATATATATATATATAATTTTTCCTTTAGTGACTATTCTCTAATTTTCTCTCTCACTCTTGCCTTTTCCATTGTATTTTCATCTCTTTATCTGTCTGTCTTCCTCTTTTCTTTCATTCCTTCACCCTCTCTTTGCCACCCACCACAGGTACATACTGTGTCTTCTATCCCCCTATGTCTGTTTTCCAACATGCTTTCTGTCTTTGTCTTGGAATGAGATTACTTGGTTTTGTCCTGGCCCTGGCTGGATACCCTAGCTGGGAGGGAAACAGTCAAATGTATAGAGTTTTGGGAGATGATATTTTTTTCCTTGTAAATCGTCTCCCTATTATGCACTGTATTGTTTTGTTTAAATATTATATATGATTTTTAAACATTTGAGTGTATCCCTCTTCTTAGTTTGGACCTGGGCTTGTGTGTGGATGAGACTTTTAGGTGATCTCAAAGTAAGTACTTTGATAGTGTGCTCTTGGAATCTACATCTGTTTCCTATTTGAACAAATTCCCCTTTGTCTTACCTTTTCTTGGGTGCTTTAATTGTAATTCTAGAACTTTTGACTATCCCATTTTCTTCCTTTTTACTGGCGCTGATATGACCTTAATGTGTTGCAAGCGCCGTAAAACCCTTAAAAACAAACACAAAACAAAACAAACCACCCCCCCCCCCGCCTCTCTCTCTCTCTCTTTCTCTCTCTCTCTCTCTTCTCTCTCTCTCTCTTTCTCTCTCTCTCTCTCTATCTCTCTCTCTCTCTCTCCTCTCTCTCTCTCTCGCGGGTGGTTGGATGGGAGCATCACCCTTGAATCATATACCTATGATGTTCGCATGGGTGTACGATCCGATAGTGATGTCGTTTCTTCTTCTCTTTACTAGCCTATCCTGCTTCTTTGGTTTGTGATTGTATTTTTGACAGGGGATATTTTTTTTCTCTGTAAATCTTCTGCCTGTTTGTTCTTGGTTATTTATAATTTAGCTTATGATATCTTTAGGTTATGATTTTGATTAACATTTGTACTATTTTTGTTAGATTGCTTGTTTTTTTGTTTCTGCGGTCTCTCATATAACCTCAATTGTGTTGGAAGAGACCTAAAGCAACAAACAAACAAAAAAATCTCTCTCTCTCTCTCTCTCTCTCTCTCTCTTTCTCTCTCTCTCTCTCTCTCTCTCTCTTTCTCTCTCTCTCTCTCTCTCTCTCTCTCTCTCTCTCTCTCTCTCTCTCTCTCTCTCTCTCTCTCTCTCTCTCTCTCTCTCTCTCTCTCTCTCTCTCTCCCCCTTTGTTCTCCAATTTCCTGTCTTTTCCTTCTCTTTATATAGCTATCCTCCTCTTTTATTCCGGCACCCTCTCTCTTTCTCCCTTTGTCTGTCCCCCCTCCCCCTCTCTCTCTCTCTCTCTCTCTCTCTCTCTCTCTCTCTCTCTCTCTCTCTCTCTCTCTCTTCCCCCCTCCCCCTTTGTTCTCCAATTTCCTGTCTTTTCCTTCTCTTTATATAGCTATCCTTCTCTTTTATTCCGGCACCCTCTCTCTTTCTCCCTTTGTCCCTCTCTCTCTCTCTCTCTCTCTCTCTCTCTCTCTTTCTCTCTCTCTCTCT
>NW_027622407.1:0-12962 GCF_034508935.2 Berghia stephanieae
AAAAGAAGGGAAAAAGAGAGAGGAAGGGGGAGAGAAGGAAGAGGAGAAGAGAGATTTTTTGATGGACGGATAACGATAAATGAATAGATAGTTTGTACTAATCTGCAGCCATTGGCCTCACAACAGCACTTCAGCTGTTGGGGACGCCCAGAAAAAGATATTTTGCTAAAATTTGCCTTTAAAACCTTTGTAATTTGTTTGCAGTTTATAGGAAAATTCCCTTTCCCCATTTCTGTCCGTTTACTGTTTACTGTTTTTCACTGTCTCGTAAGTGAGTTTTTTTGATAAATTTCAGATTTGGAATTGTTTCCCAAATTTCATTTTCATTGTTATTTTAAAAGAACGGTCTCAGGGACCCCTGCACCAGTTACACTGCACTTCAAAACCCCCCAATGCCGACCCACATAAAAGTCAAAACTTTGCGTGCACGTGAAAAACCCCAAAACCCCAAAATTTAACATCTAAAAAACACACAACATCCCCTACAAACATACCAAGGCACCTCATAATCGAATACTCTCCAGGCCCTAGGAGAATGTAAACGGGACCAAAAAAAACCACAACAACATAATCCTTTTTTCTGTCTCAATCCCTGCATGCCAGTTTTTTCTTCAAAATCCACGGGGGGCTCCCCGTTTCATCCCTTTTCCCCTAATCCCCTTCCCCATGTCACTCTTCTTCAACCATTTAATCAATCATCAAACAATAAAATAATTTAACTTTTGATTTAAAATCTATTAGTCAAACTCGGCTTCTACTTGTTTGACCCTACCAAAATACTATATCCTTTTTTATTATTACTATCTATCTATCTATTATCACTATCTATCTACATCTATCTATCTATCTATCTATCTTCTTTTTTTCTATCTATTTTCTTGTTCCTCTCTCTTTCTCTCTCTCTTTTCTCCCTCTCTTTTTTCTTCCTCCCCCCCCCCGCCTCCTCCTCTCCTCCCCCTCCTCCTCCTCCTCCTCCTCCCCCTTTCCTCTCTTCTCCTCTCTCTCTCTCTCTTTTTTTCCCCTCCTCCCACCTCCCCTCTCATGAGTCATTCCTACTCAAAGAACATTTTGTTTTTGTTTTTTTCCCCTTTCTCTCTCTCTCTCTCTCTCTCTTCTCCCTCTCTCTCTCCTCTCTCTCTCTTTTCCCTATCTTTTATCTCACTCGGTCTTTCCCCTCTCTCTCTCTCATATGTCCTCTCTTCTTTTTATCTCTTCCTTCCTCTTTCCCCCCCCCCCCCCCCCCTATCTCTTCTCGCTTCCTGCATGGGAATTTTGGCACACCACACACACATACACACACACACAAAACCCACACACACACACACACACAACGTTTATAACCCCAAACGCACGGTAACGATGCCCCCTCATATCACACCTATTCTTGTCAGGCGGATGAGTACCTCAGCAATCCCAATTTCCGTCCCCGTGAGTAATAAGGGGCTAATGAAATAGTGACCCCCTCCCCCCTCACCCTTTCACAAAACGACCTGGTTTGTGCCCCCGACGGGAGATAATAGCCACGATAATGGTCGTATTGTTTCCTGTTTGTGTCGGTGCACTTTAGTGCGTTAGTTTGATTGAAAGATGATTTGGTTACGTGAAACCCTACCGCGTCTTTTTTAATCGGATAAGCTTTGATTGTCCTTCAATGACAATAAAATTTTTTTTTTTAATTTTTTTTTCCTTGAAAACTTTTACTACCGATTGATTAAATGACTTCTTACTTCTCGATTTTTAGGTGGTAGAGCACTCGTTTCACATGCAAAGGGAGCAAGTCAACCCCGGTTGCAGTCAAAGTGTTTTAAAAACCCCCCTCTCCATAGTGAATGGGTAGCGGGGCCGTTAGATCGGGCGGAAAGTAATGAATTAAATTTTGCTTTTCCTTTTCAGTTATAGAAAACTTTGAGAAATGGCTCTAAAGGACTACTTTATTTTTTAAATATTTGTGCGGCTATTGGTCTTGTGGTTGACACTCGCTTTCGGATGGGAAACCCGGGGTTTGAGCCTCGTGGGCATAATTGAGTCCTTGAAAAGGCTCTTTGCTCACAATCTGTCCCGTACCCCGCAAAAAATGAGTACCGGGCCGTAACACGTTGTCTCTGTCGAAAAAAAATTTGAAATATCCCCAAACAGGTGGTCAGGGCCCCTTTTTTAAAAGCCTTTGGCACGTTTAGGGGATATTGCGTTTTAAAAAGCACAATTTTTTATATATTTATTTTTAAACAATCGAAAACTTGCTGCTTTCGTTGTCATTTTTTTGTTGTTCTCATTGACCCCAAATTAAAAGATATTTGCGTTTTAAAACTTTGGTAACAAATTGCCCCTTTACTAAAATTTGTTACATTGAATGACAAATCAGTCGGAGGGTTAAAAGGTTTAACGAGAATTGTCAAGCTTAGAAATCAATTTTTATCAAAATGATTTCTTGCATGAATATTAAAAAAACCTTTTTTGTAGTCTTCGGGGAAATATAAAAGCCTAATTTTCCTTCTATCTACATATTTTTTTTTACGCAGCAAGTTAAAAAGTAGAATTTGAAAAAATTGTAAACCTTTTCCCTGCATCTGCCCCTAACTTTATAAAAAATCACCCGATTTACTTAAAAATAAAGAAAAAAAGCTTGGTGAGAAATTCTTCAAAAAATAAAAAAAAAAAGAATGAAAACCCAAAATTTAACCTTCCGCCTGTTTAGTCATGCACTGAACAATTTCACTTCCTTTTTTTTTTGTTTAGAGGTAACTTGTAGCTGTTGAAAATCATTATCTCGAGAGAAAAAAAGAAAAAAAATCATTGTAAAAGACAAAATCGTAAAGAAAGAGAGAGAGAAGAGAAGAAGGAGAGAGGGAGAGAGAGAGAGAGAGAGAAAGAAGGGAGAGAGAAAAGGGGAGAAGAGAGGGAGTGAGAAAAGTGGGGAAGAGGGGGGGGGAGGAGAGAGAGAAGAGAGAGAGAGGGGGGGGGGGGGGGGGGAGTGAAGGAAAGAGACCTTTACTTTTTAAAAGGGGCAATTGTAGCTGTCGGAAAGAAATACCATTTGAGAAAAAGGGGGAAAAATAAATTTAAGTATACTAAATCCTAAAGACACACATAATAGAAGTATAAATTATATATTAAAAAATTTAAAATATATATATTATATTAAAAATTTATAATATATATAATATTTATTATAAAAGAGAGAGAGAGGAGAGAGAAAGAAAAGAGAGAGAGGGGGAGAGAGAGAGTGAAGAGGAGAGAGGGGTGAGAGAGGGGAGAGAGAGGGGGGGGGGGGGGGTGGAGAGAAAGAGACACTTAAAATTTTAAAAAGGGCAACTTGTAGCGTGGGAAAGTTACCACTTTGAGAAAAAAGGGGAAAAATAAATTTTTGTAACTAAACCTAAAGACACACTATATAGAAGATATATTATATATATATATATATATATAAATATATATTATTTATAAAATATTTTAATAATATATATATATATATAAAAGAAAGAAGAGAGGGAAGGAAAAAAAGGGGGAAAAAAAAGGGGGGGGGGGGGGGGGGGGGGGGCTTAAATGTTGGGGGGAAAAAATAAAAGATTTTTTTAAATTCCCCAAAAAATCAAATATGGGCTTTTTCTAAAAAGGTAAAAATTCAAAAACCGCGGAGAAAAAAGGGAACCTCAAGATTAAAAAGAGGGTGGCTATGACAAGCAGGGGTTTTTACCCGTCAGATTTTTTTGCGATAAACGTCCCCAATAAATTTAGGTCCCGTCAGCAGGGTCACGATGACGAATAACAAAGAACTGTTCTGTTTGGGGTAATTAGAAATGGCAACGAATAGGCTGTCACATTTACTACAAGCCCTAATTAAAGGACGCGGGGTGTAGTACGTTTATTGGGGAATTTTGCAAAATGGGAGACGGGGGGGGGGGAGTGTTTTTCATTTTTTTAAGTTATTTTATTTCTTGGGTTTGAAATATTGTAATATTCGTCATCGTCTTAATTTATGATCATTTAGCTATGTCTTTGTCATTACATAATCAAAGTTCTATCATCGTCGTCTCGTCCGTCTTTTAAAAATCTATCGTAATCATCCCCCATCATCATCATTTTCATCATCATTTTCGTCACGCGTCGGGTCGTCGCCCCCCATCCTCACTCATAAAAGATACCCCTCCCCTTGTACACACCATAAGAAATAGCTCCCCCGTCTGTGGTACAAACTACCAAACCTCAATCATTATGCCCCTAGATGACGTTCCAAAAATCATTACACCCAAAAAACAATCTGTATAAACAACAGCCATACCACAGCTATGTAACCCGGGACCAGTTTCCCAAAGAATCCCAGAACAGCCACCAAAAACAAAGGCGGGTGGCATTTTAAAAAAAACCCTTTTCTTTTTTCCCCTTTTGAGGCACAGGTAAATTTGGGATAGCGGACTAAAAAAAGATAAAGTAAATCCCTTTAAAAAAAAAAAAAATTAAGGGGAATTTCTCCCTTTATGTAGTGTTTGAAGAAAAAATTTGAACGGGGCGATAAACCCAATATTGAAAAAATTGCCTGATGTTTTCCTTTGTTGGGGAAAAAATTTTGATTGGTGAGATTTCTTGTTTCCCAACCAAGGGGCAAAAACAATTTTTATGATTTATTAACCCCCCCCCCCCCCCCTATCCTTTTTCTTCCCCTTTTTTTTTCTCCTTTAATTCAGACTTTCCCCCCTGCCCCCCCCCCCTCCCCCCCAAAATTCCACTTGTTCATCTGAGCTACTTCTCTTCCTTTTCCTTCCCTTTCACTCCAATCCCCCCCCGGGTGTGTGTTGTTGGTGTGGTGTGTGTGGTGTGTGTGGTGTGTGTTTTTAGAGAGTTTGGTGATAAATGGTGACGTGTGCATTGGGATGGAAAATGGAGAAGGGGAAGGGTAAGAGGAGAGGAGGGGAAAAGAGAGGGGAGGGGAGGAGAGAGAGGGAGGGAGAGAGAGGGGAAGAGAGGAGAGGAGAGAGAGATAGGGGGGAATGGGGAAAAAAAAGAAAGGGGGGGGGGGGGGTCCTCTGGTCCAAACCCTTTTCTGGGGTTTTACAAAAAATCTTGTCATAACAAAACCCTCTTTAAACCTATTCTAAATACTTTTTCCCTCTAACCTTTGTATATTTTTTACTTACCGATACTAAGCATTTTTGAAACACGTATCTATCTATCCTCTTGGTGGAATCTTTCTATTCATCTTAAATCGTAAAAAAAAGTACTCGAGCTTAAAAGGGCAATCTAACTTTTTTAACGCCCGTGTTTTTTTAAAAAACCCGATAGGGTGAGGGAGTGTGAGTGAAGAGCCTTTTTCCAAGGGCTCAACTATCGCCACCAGATGGGGACTCGAATCCTGAACCTTCCGACCCGAAGGCGAGTTCATTCCTATTGGGCTTTGTCTTCCCAGAATTTTCTTAAAATTTTATTTTTAAGAATATTAAACTTTAAACTATGTTGATATTTTTCTTTTTCAATGGAGGAAGGTTTAGCTAACGTGATACATAAATCTAAAATTTATGAGTTTTCCCCCTTTTTTTTTTTCTTTTTTCTAAACCAAATTTTTCCCCAGAACCACAAATTCTTATTTTACCTGTTATCCATTAAAACTTTCCCGGAATCACTGTGCCCAATTTTTTTTTTTCTTTCTCTTCTTTTTTTTTTTTTTTTTCTAGCCGAGGTTAAAAATTTAAACCCCCTTGTCAACATAGTCTGACCCGGGAAACCCCCCCCCGGGTTTCCGTTGTTACCAAGGTAACGTTATGTTCCACTGCATGTTAATGCTGCCCCGACAGACAATACAGACCCGGCGACCCCGCAGGGTACGTGGGTTTTGTTTTCATTCCTGGCTTCTCCATCATGAAATGTTCTGGGTCCCCTTCTTCCATCCCTACCTGGGCCCAAATAAGTCTTGTATCTGCTTGACTTACGTCGTTGAATTGTGTAGTCCGGCCGCCGCGCTATGGGGAGATGGGGATGAAAACGAGTTCCTGTAAGAAAGCCAAGGGCTTTTTTAAAAAAAAATATTATTGTAGCCTATTTTTTTTGTTGTCTTAATTAACGAAAATGGTGAATGGGGAAAAGAATGGTTGTTTAAAATTTAAATGAACAATACCAAAATATCCTTTTTATGAGGCTCCAAAGGGGCGATTCAAAGGGGTGTCAGGTCATTTTGAGCCCCGATTTGACGGATCGCACGTAATTTTTCAAGCTTCCTTTTTATAGAGGGGATTGGGGAGTTGATATTCTTGCCTGGAAAAAATTAACTATTATGAACGAGTATGGGTTTATTTGAGCCCCGGATTCCGCATGTTAAAATAAAAAACTTGTAAAAGTCTGGGATTTTAATTAAGTTTTATCAGTCAATCTACAAATAAAGACCCCTGCCTGATTTGTTGAAGGGTAACGTTTTAATGTCCCCTGAAAACACATTTAAAATGTGTGCCAAAAACCGCCGTTAAATATCTATGAAAAAAATGAAAAACAAAAACAAAACAACAAAAAACAAAACAAAAAAAACAAAAAATAAAAAACAAAAAAAAAAACAAAAAAAAAACAAACAAAAACAGCAACAAAAAAAAAAGAAACAAAAAAAAAAAAAAAAAAAACAACGACAATAAAAACGAACAAAAAAAAAACACCACAAAAAACAATAAAAAAAACAAAACCAGAAACAAAAAGAAAACAAAAGACAAATTCATAACAGTTTTTGTTTTTTTTGCTGTTTTGGGGGGGGCAGGGTCTGAGTGTCTTTTAGATGGACCGATATTTGATGAACAAGTATTTGCCAAATTTTAAAAGCGTGTCTTAAAAGGTGTAGGCAAGAGTTGATTATACGCTTTCAAATACAAAAACATCTTTCCCAAATGAAGATTCTATTGTTTTTTAATCATTTTAATAATAAAAAAGTTCGTCATTTAAGGCATCCCTTGTAACAGCTGTGGAATTTATTAGATACCCCTTTTTTTAAAAAATGAAAGATCAAGGCTTTTTCATTTCATGGTTCTCCCGACTCGTCGAGTGTCGGGGGAAATGTTTTCCCACTTTTTATTTTATCCGCACACGTGCAGAGGGGGTATCCAAAATTTTCTGTGTATTTTTGCCCCGAAAAAAAACAACACAAGGTGCTGAAAGCCCGAAGATGTGTTTGTCAGAGGGCCCAGGCTTGAGTCGTTTGACAAAATTTACGCCCGCATCTCTATTTCCACCAGAAGACTGTCGTGCTTAATAAGATTGCTACGAGAATCCGTTCCTGGTACCTAAAGGCACGTTCCCTAAGGGGGACGGGTTAATCTCGAGCCCCTTTGAGAACGGGGGGAATTCCCAAAAAAAGGGGGATCCCCCGTTCAAAGCATGCGCGGACTACTTGTCAAAAATTTTTAAACCCCCTTTGTTTATAATTGGGGTTTGTTCTGACTCATATTCTGAAATGTGTTTGAAAGGCGCGCTAGGCCGCGCAACAAATTTCAGGGAGGAAAAGAGAGAGGAGGAGAGAGAAGAGAGAGGAGAGGAATATATATATTATATATAATATTAAAATTTTATAATATATTATATTATAGACGAAGTAGACAGATAGATAGATAGATAGATAGAGAGAGAGAGAGAGAGAGAGAGAGAGAAAGAGGAAAAAAAAAAAGGAAGACCCTAAACCATTTTAAATTTAAAATATATAATATAAATATATATATATATATAAAATTTTAAAAATTTTTTTTTTTTGTTTTTTTTTAAAAAATTTTTTTTTTTTTTTCTTTCTTTAAATTATTTTTATTTTTTATTATTTTTTAATATTTATAATTTTTATATATAAATATATATATATATATATAAAAAATATAAAAACAAACTTCACTCTTTTCTCTCTCTCTCCCCTCTCTCCTCTCTCTCCTCCAAATTATTGTGTGCGCGTGCGCTACGCCGTTTTCAAAACATTTCAGAATAGCAGCAGAACAAACCACAATTATAAAACAAGGGGGGTTCAACACTTTACAAAGACTCCGGCAGTTTGATAGGGTATCCCCTGTCTTTTGGGAATTCCCACTTCTCAAAAGAGCGTCGAATTAACCCGTCCCGTTAAGGAAGTGCCTTGAGCCCGGAACATCTCTCGTACAATTTTCTTAAGCACGCAGTCTTTTGGGGAAATAGAGATGCGGTCGTAACATTTGTGTCAACACGACTCAAGGGGCCCGGGTCCCTGTACAAACACAATCTTCGGGCTTATCACACCTCGTGTTTTTTTTTCGGGGGAAAAATACACGACTTTTATGGCTATACCCCCCTTTTGAGTCTGCGGGTAAAAAAAAAGTGAGAAGACATTTCCCGACATCGATCGAGTTTTGGCACGAACCATGAGAAATGAAATAGCCCGACTTTAACATTTATAACAAAAGGGGTATTAATAAAATCCCCACTGTTCCAAGGGGGCCCTTTAAATGACGAATTTTTTTTATTATTAACTGATTCAAAACCAAAAGAACATATCATTTGGCAAGAGTTTTTTATTTGAATGCGTTAATCAATTTCCGTACCGCTTTTAAGACACCTTTTATAACTTTGCAAGATATTGTTATCAAATAGGTCCCTAAAACACTAGACCCTCCCCCACCAAAACGCAAAAAAAACAAAAAAGTTATGAAATTTTTCTTTTGTTTTTTTTTTTTTTTGGTTTGTTTTTTTTTTTGTTTTTTGTTGTTGTTTTTTTTTTTTTTTCGTTTTTTTTTGTCGGTTTTTTTTTTTTTTTTTTTTTGTTTTTTTTTTTGTTCTGGTTTTTTTTTTTTTTTTTTTGTTTTTTTTTTGTTTTTATTTTGTTTTTTTTGTTTTGTTTTTTTTTTTGTTTTTGTTGTTTTTTTTTACTTATTTTTTAAATTTATAGATATTTGAAAGGCGAGTTTTTTTGGCACACATTTTAAAATGGGTTTCAGGCACATTTAAAATGTTACCCCTTTAACAAAACAGGGGATGTGTGCTTTATTTGGTTTATTTATAACAATTTTAATAAACCCGACTTTTACTAAGTTATATTGTAAAATGGAATCCCGGGCCAAAAAAAGCCATACTGATTTAATATGAATTTATTTCCAGGGAAGAATACACTCCCCCAAATCCCCCATCTAGTAAAAAGGAAGCTTGAAAATTACGTTTGGGTCCCTAAATTTGACCAACTGACCCATACCCCCAAATGCCCCTTTTTTTAGCCCTATTAAAACAATATTTGGTATTGTCTCAAATTTCCCCCTTAAACAGTTTTTGAAAATTTACCCTTGGTTAATTTTAGACAAAAAAAAATAGGCTAAAATAAAAAAGTTTTTTAAAAAAAGGGCCCTTTGGGTTTTTTTAAAGGAAACTTTTTTATTGCCCCCCTCCCCTAGACGGGCGGCACGCCCCTTTTCAAAAAAATTAACGACTCTCCCAAAAAAGCAACAAGACAGGTTTTGTTAGGCCCGGGAGGGAAAGGGAAAAAGAAAAGGGGGCCCGAACAAAAATTTTCATGAAGGGGAAAAAACCCCAATAAAAAAGAAACCCCCTAAACCCGCGGGTGTTTGGGGTTTATTTTTCTGCGGGCAGCATTTTAAAAACAGTGGGGAAAAAACGTTACCCTTTTGGGGGCAAGGAAACCCTCTTCCGGGGCAAAACTTTTTGACAAGGGGGTTTTAAAAAAAATTAAAACCCCCCCTAGAAAAAAAAAAAAAAAAAAAAAGAAAGGGAAAAAAAAAAAATTTTGGGCCCCCCCTGACCCGGGGAAGTTTTTAAAGGGTAAAGGTTTAAAATTTAAAAATTTTGTGGTTCTGGGGAAAATTTGGTTTAATGAAAAAAGGAAAAAAAAAGGGGAAAAGATATAAATTTTAGATAAATTTTTTATCACGTTTTGCTAAATTCCCCCCCCCTTTTTAAAAAAAAATAGTTAACATAATGAAAATTCAAAATTTTTTAAAATAATTAGTCAAGACCAAATTTTGGGGGAAAAAAAGCCCAAAAAGGGGAAACCTGCCCTTTGGGGGAAGGGTTTTTGGGTTCGAGTTCCCCATTGAGGGGGCATGTTGGCCTTGGGGAAAAGGGGGTTTTTACTCACACTCCTCACCGTATCAGGGGTAAAAAAAGACCCGGGCGTTAAAAGCGGTTTAGATTGCCCCTTTTTTAAAACCGGGGAATTTTTTTTACGATTTAAGTGAAAAGAAAAAAATTTCCCCAAAAAAGGAAAAGATAGATATTTTTTCAAAATTTTTTTCTTTATCGGTAAAATAAAAAATTTTCCAAGGTTTTAAAGGAAAAAAATAATTTTGATGGTTTTAAAATGGTTTTTTAAAATGCCCACACGCGCCTTTGTTTCGGGGGTGCTAGGTTTCTCTTGAACTGGTGCTGGGTTACTGCGCGGGTTTGGCTTTTGTTTATACGAGTTGTTTGGTGTAAATGTTTGGAACGTCTTTGGGGGCATAATGTTTGGGGTTTTGGTAGTGTGTCCCACAGACTAGGGAGATATTTTTTGGGGGGTCAAGGGACGGGTATCTTTTTGATGATAGGGAGGGGACGACGATGCCGACGCAGTGACATAATGAGATAAAATGATGATAGAGGATGATACGTTGATGATGATAATGACGACGACGATGACGACGAGATAGAGACTTTGTTATGTCAAGCAAGAAGCTAAATGATATATATTAACGACGATGACGAATATTAAAATATGCTTCTAACCAAAGAAATAACAATAATTTAAAAAAAAGTAACCTCCCCCCCCCTCTTTCCTTTGCCAATAATAAATATAAATTTTTTATAAATTATATAAATTTTTTATTTGATTTTAATTAAAAAGAACCCTTCTTTTATTGTTTGTCTGTAGGATGTTTTAGGTTTTAAAATAAATAAATTTTCCCCCCCTTTTTCTTATGGTTTTTTTCCGCGTCAATTTCCCTTTCAGTAAAGGCCCCTTTTTGTTTTCCACCTCCCCCCCCCCCTATTCCTTTTAAACCCCCCCCCCCTCTCCCCCTCCTCTCCTCTCTCTCTCACTTTTCTCTCCCTCTCTCCTCTCTTCTCTCCTCTCTCTTCTCTCTATATATATATATATATATTATATATATTTTATAAAAAAATATATATATAATATATATTTATATATATAATAATACTTCTATATTTGTTTCTTTAGGTTTTTGTATCTTAAAATTTATTTTTCCCCTTTTTCCAAAGTGGTAACTTTCCCACAGCTACAAGTTTCCCCTTTAAACATGTAAAGTGTCTTTTTCTCTCCCCCTCCCCCCCCCCCTCTTCTCTCTCCCTCCTCCCCCTCTCTTTTTCCTCTTCCCTCCCTCCCTCCCTTCTTTCTTCCTCTCTCCTCTCTCCCCAAATTTAAATTTTTTTTTTTGTTTTTTTTTTTTTCTTTTTTTTTTTTTTTTCCCCTTTTTCTCTTTTCTTTCCACCCAAAATTCCCTTTAAACATTAAGTGTTTTTTCCCAACTCCCCCCCCCCCTTCTCTTCTCCTCTCTCCCACCCCCCTCTCCTCACCCCTTTCACTCTCTTTTCCCCACCTCTCTCTCTCTTCTCTCTTCCCCTCCTCCTCTCTCCTCCCCCTCTTTTTCTCTCTCTCTCTTTCTTTACGATTTTTTGTACTTTGACAAGATTTTT
Organism: Berghia stephanieae; assembly: GCF_034508935.2. Lineage (NCBI taxonomy): Eukaryota > Metazoa > Mollusca > Gastropoda > Nudibranchia > Aeolidiidae > Berghia > Berghia stephanieae. Next base: position 11,617 of record NW_027622407.1, read on the forward strand.
TTTCTTTTTTTTTCTTTGAGATAATGATTTTTAAGCTACAAGTTTCCTTAAAGTAAAAAATAGGGAAATGAAATTGTGTCGTGCATGACATAATCAGGCGAAGGGTTTAAATTTTGGATTTTCATTTTTTTTTTTCATTTTCTGAAAGAATGTGCTCACCAGAGCGTTTAATCTTTATTTAAGTAAATCGGGTGATTTTTCAAAAATTATGGTCAGATGAGGGGAAAAGTGTTTAGCAACTTTTCTCAAATTTCAACTTTTAAATTTGATATAAAAAAAAAAATAGTAGATAAAGTAAATTGGGGCTTTGTTTATTTCCCAAGACGTAAAAAAAAGGTTTGTTTAATATTAAAAAAATCATTTTTGATAAAAATTGATCTTTTTAAGCTTGACAATACTCATTCAAACCTTTTCACCATCCCAAGATTATGTCATTCAAGTAAAATTTACGAAAAGGGCAATTTGACAATAGTTAAGACCAAAAAAATTTTTTAATTTGGGGTCAAGAGAAAAAAAAAGATGACAACGAAAGCAGCAAGTTTACGACTTGTTTAACAAGAAATAATAAAAAAACTTTTGCTTTTATAAACGCAATATCACTAAACTGCTCAATGCGCTTTAAAAAGGGGGCCCGACCTACTGTTGGCGATTTACAATTTTTTTTCGACAGAGACCAAAGCTGTTTGCCCAGGTACCTTTTCGCAGGGGTACGGTGACAGATTGTGAGCAAAGAGCCTTTTAAGGAACCCTTATGCCCCAGCGGGCTCAAAACCCCGGTCTTCGACCGAAAGCGATGTCATACCACAACCCCAAGCCCCACAAATTTTAAAAAAAAAAATAGTCCCTTCAGAGCCATTATTCAATGTTTCATAACGGAAACTGGGAATAGCAATTGAATTCAATTTTCTTTCCGCCCCATCTAACGGGCCCCCTACCCCTTCAACGGAGAGGGGGGTCTTAAAAAAACTTTGACTGCATCCGGGATTGATTTGCTCCCCTTTCATTGAGCGATGTCTCCACCGAACCATCGAGAAGTAAGAAGTATTTAATCAATCGGTATGTAAACTTTTCAAGGGAAAAAAAAATTAAAAAAGATTGTATTTGTCATTGAAGGACAGATCAAAGTTGTCCGATCATAAAATGACCGGAGTGTTACGAACCAAACCTCATTCAATCAAAATAACACACTAAAATGCACCGACACAAACAGAGAAACAATACAGAGTCATTATCGTGGTAAATTTTCATACGTCAGGGACAACAAACCGAGCGTCGTTGTGTAACCGGTGAGGGGGGAGAAGGGTCTTATACCATTTCCCCAACCAGGGGCAAATTATTTCTGGGGA
>NW_027622408.1:0-12962 GCF_034508935.2 Berghia stephanieae
CCGTCCTTCAAAAATCATCGATAAAAAATTACCACTATTTTTTAAAAAATTCTAAAACCTTTGGGGACTTTTTTGCCCATTGAGGTTTTTAAAGTTTTTTGCCAACTTATGGTCCTTTAATCGATTGATAATTTTTTTAAAAGGGCAAGTTTTTTTTTAACCAAAAGTTTTACGCATTTTTTTTAGAGCATGGAAGAATTTTTTATAAAAGCATAATTAGACATTTTTATTTTTTGTTAACAAATTAAAGATACAAAAGTCTTTGCAGGAATTACTAAGCACTAGTCTATTTTAATTTTTTTAAATTGAGAAGAGATTTTTTTTCAGCCTCAAAATTTTAAAACCTTTTATAAAAAACCCGGAAAAACAAAAAATTTAACACCAACCCCATTCCCCAAAGTCGTGACCAGCGGTACGGGTTTTTTGCTTTTTTACTCAAAGGTACCGAGTACGGTCACACGCCACGCTCTGGTGGCCTTGAGCCAGCACCTCACCAACTCTTTTGGGCCCCGGTGCCTGCGGCTGACGCCCCCGGGGTTTTTTCCCGGTCTTCCCTTTAATAGAACCCTAAGACAAATTTTTTCCCCCATGGGGAAATAAAAAAGGGGAATTTTATTTTTTTTTTTAAAAAACTTTTTTTAACTGACAAAACCCTTTTTAAACAATTTGTCACAGTTTCCAAATGGTTCACAGCAAAATAAAAGGAACGACACAAAAAATCATTACACAAACTGCGCTTTAAAAAGATTAATAAATTCATCTCGCATTAAAAATCTTATTCGAAAATTTTTCAACTGACTTCAAATTAAAGAAGAAAAGAACGGGATTTAACATTCATTTAAAGGTATCATGATCTCCATTAACATGGAAACGAGAGAAATCTATGAATGATTGGTGAAAGTATGAAATGAAAGATACCGCTTTCAGAATTTCCCATTGTTATTTAATCTTAAAGTGAAAATTTAGTGTGAAAGCACTGGTCTAAGATAAGAATCTGAAATGATATTTTTTGAAACATTGCTAGACAAAAGAAAGAAAATTGCCAGAAAAAATTGTTTGCCCAAAAAAAAATTCAGTCTTCTTGACTGCAATCTGAGAAAGTGTGTATGGACAGTGCCAGACAAGGAAAAGAAAAAATGCAAGAAAATAGACTTTCTAGAAAATAAGCCCCATTGAACTCGGGATGGAACTTCAGACCTGTCTGCTTTTGTCTGTTTCATACACAATTTTTCAGATTTGTGTCTTATAACCAGTTCGTGTTCCTTAATAGGATTCAATAAGTCTGATTTCGCGTCGGCCCAGCAACGAGCACCTTGGTTCTAAACAAAGAAAATCGGTATTTTTATTCTCATGTGCTATAACATTTTCACAATGTCATGGTGATCAAAAATGTATAAAAGTCAAAACAACAGATCAGATTTATAATGTTTTTTTCCTCAGGATACCTTTTATGCTCGTCGGACAAGTATTTCAAAAGGGCGTCACCCATTGTTTCCGATAGTTTAAGAACCAGTTACTAAGTTACTATGCGTCATAGCGAGGGAAGTGACGTCGCAACTGTTTTGAATCCTATTATTTCCCGTCGACTGCATTGTCCATAAAACACCATTTCCAACTCCCATCCCCCCTACGTTATTTTTAGACATTCCCTTCTTTCTTCTTCCCTTATTCTTCTAGGTTCCATGCCTGGTCCAGGCTTCGGATACTGCAAGAATTATCTCCTTCCATTCCTCCCTGTCTCTTGCTTTTTCAAAACGCTTTGGAATTTTTAGGTTGGTGAAGCCCTTCAGTTGGTCTATGAGTGTTTTCTTTGTCTCCCCCGGGCGCGTTTACCAGGTATTTTTCCAAAACTTGCCAGGTATTCATTCTTTCTTTTTCCTTTCTATGTGTCCGAAAAAGGAAAGTTGTCGATCCGCTATTAAGAGCATTATTTTCCTTTGTTGGAATGTTTTTTTTTAGCACTTCTTCGTTCGTTTTGTGTGCAGTATACGAAAATTTTCTCTGCACCTTCTCAAACACCACATTTCAAAAGCTTCAATGTTCTTTTGTGTTTCTGCCTTTGTAGTCCAGCTTTCGCATCCGTATAACAAGATTGGCCACACGTAGCACTTCAAGACTCGGAATCTAATTCCGAACGCCCATCTTTTTTTGTTTTGCAAAATTTTTTCCGGGTTTCCATAAAGGCCTGTTTTGGCTTGAGTTATTCTTGCTCGTATGTCTCCGGTTACATTTTCCCATCTTTTTGTTCCCCTTTTGGGAACCCGGGTTTATTTAAAACTTTCTACGTTGGTAAGTTGCTCGCCGTAAAATCGTTATATTGCAGGTGTTGTTGTTTTCGGGGTTTTTCTGTATTACCATGCATTCGTTTTGGGTGATATTCACTGGGGGGGCTGCAAGGGTTTCTGGGCCGGACGTCCCGCTTGCTGAAAGGAAATTGATGTGCATTTCGAACCCAACACCTCTCTTTCCAGGTGCATTGATTGCCGCGTAATCCTGTCTGCAGAGATTATTGCAAATGGCCTCTCATGCATTTAATTGTGTCCATAACACGCACCTTCCCGTGGGGGTTCCCCGTTTCTACAGAGTTTGTTAGGGGCCGCGACCGAGTCCCCGGCGGTAATAACCGGGCTGGGGGATAGTGGGACCCCCTTCCTCTTAAGGTGCAGGAGACCAGAACCCCCGATGAGTGGTACACCCCTTGCTCCCACCCACCCACCTCACCACTCATTCTGTAGTGTGGTGTCCTCTGTATGTCCTTACTTTTCTTAATCTACCCCCTATAGCTCATACTTGTTTCCTAGTGCTGTAACTTTAAACACTTCTATACTCCCTCTTTGGTCGACCTGTTGGCCCCCAGTTCTTCTTTTAATGACTATCTGATTGATTGTAATCATGTATCCTTCTTAAAAAATTGAGTTTTTTTAGGGGAAAGGGCTGGATCCCCCTTTGTTTTAGGCCCACAGAATCCTCATCGCCCACAAATGACCCAGGACGTGACGACCCTCTGTTTATGAAATATGGCCCTTTAAGCAGAAAGAATAACTGAAATAGATAACTGCAAGCCAGGAAACAGTAGGTGGCGGGAATGGGCGACGTCAAACATGAAAGAGACTGTGGGGAAAAGACGAAATGAAGGCTACTTGACTAGACCCTATAAAAATTAATTATATGAGGAACATGCATCTGCAGCTCAACTCCTGATGTTATGCACCCTTGACAAGGAATACAGGTTAGGGTGGGAAGACAAGACCAGAGACCTCCCCAGAAAGCCATGACAAACAAAAGGAAGCATACGGCTCGGGCGGGGCCTCGAAAAAGGTCCGCGCCAGACAGTGAGTACCCAGGCTGATCTGCGCGAAAAGTCAGCTACTGGGACAAAGAAATTCCACAACATTTGAATATTTTACAAATTAACATTTGTGGAATCAGGAATAAAAAAGACAGAGCTGAAAGAAATTATTAAATGAAAAGGAAGTTCACATTGCTTTACTTCAGGAAAACCCTGTATAAAAATAGCGATCCATATATTGCTGTTATACATACTATACCTGCAAATGTGACGACTGCCGTGGTGTTATTACTTTATAAGAAATGACATCACGGGAGATGTTACTTCTAAACCATCACAGAACTCACAACTGATGTACAGAAAGTCACCTTATGGCACCTAAATAAGAAATTTACCATTTACAAAAATTTACAAACCCTCCACGGTGTAACTATAAAACCTAACAGATCAAAACAGTTCCCAATACAACAACACAATAATTGCTGGTGACTTCAATGGCCACTCTCCACTATGGGGATACAAAAATTTAAACAACACAGGAAAAGAACTAGAAAAGCTTTGCAATACAACCAACCTCACCATTTTACAAAATGCAGACTCAGTCCCGACCTTCTTCACAGAGCTCATATGTCCCTGAGTCATCCCGATCTAACCATCATCTTCTCTGACCTTCTGAATTCTTGTCACATTAAAGTCCTGGATGAAATAGGCAGTGACCATAAAACCAATTTTAACACAAATAACAGTTCAAACACAAAAGGGAAAACATTTGAGCAAAAAATCCAAATGGAATTTCAAGAAAGCAAACTGGGATGTTTTCCCCAGCAACATTAGATGAACCAGCTTCCAAAAATTACAGATACATCAGTGTAGAACATTTAACGAAGCCCTCACCAAACCCAATTCTTGCAGCTGCAAAAGCAGGAATCCAAGAGGTAGTCGACAGAATTAAAAACCCCTTTCTGGGCAAAGAAATTGAAAAAAAAGCAGTAAATGCAAGAAAGGAAACAAGGAAAAAAACTTAGAGGAAAAACAAAACCATTAAAAACAAAGTGGAGTACCAAAAAGCATCGGCAATTTGTCCAAAAGAACTATTAACAACGCTAAAAGAAAGAAAGGGGCCCAACACATGCGCTAATATTGGGACCTCAATCAAAATGGGAAAAAAGCAGGGGCCTTACTTAAAAATCTTAACAATGAAAACCCCGAAAAACCAACACAAAGCCCATGAAAACTACAGAAGGAACAATCGTAGATGACCAAAAAAAAACCCAGGGATCTTCAACAAACATTTTGCTTCAGTAAACAAGGCATCAAAAGAAGTGAAAAGGACAAAAAATTGATTAAAGACCTTAAACATCAAGAAAAGGCCCAAAAGCATATCTCATATCTGTTCAAAGAGGGCTTTACCAATGTCAGAACTTCACAGAGCCTATGAAAAAACTCAAGTTAAGGAAATCCCCTGGGGCCAGATAAATCACAATGAAATGCTCCTGCATCTTAGCGTGAGAGGTAAACAGATGCTTCTCAAACTTTTTAAATCTAACATGGGAGACAGGAATAGTACCAAGGGATGGAAAAATGTATTATAATTCCAATCTTAAAGAAAGATAAACCACCCGACGAAACGAAAAGTTACCGACCAATATCTCTCACCTCATGTGTTGGAAAGATCGCGGAGAGAATGGTAAATAACCGATTATACTGGTGGCTGGAGACATGTGGCCTACTAAATAAATATCAGGCAGGCTTTTAGGATAGGGCAAAGAACAGAAGATCAATTGTTTAGATTAAGTCAAAAAAAATTGATGGCTTTCAAGATGGAAAACATACAGTCGCGGTTTTTGTTGATCTCCAACAGGCCTATGACAAAGTATGGAGGAAAGGGTTGTTATCAAAAATGATGGACTACGGAATTGATGGAAATCATCTACTTCTGGATTAAACAATTTCTCAGTAACAGAACAATCCAAACAAAAATTAATAACGACTGTCAAACAGAGAAGTATTAGAGGAAGGTCTCCCACAAGGATCCGGGCCTCAGCTGTACTCTCTTTTCTTATTTTTATAAATAATCTACCAGAAGTATTTACAGACAGAAAAGGCCCTATATGCTGACGATCTAGTTATGTGGTATACTACAAAGCACCTACCAATAGCCTCCAATAGAATAAATGAAGATTTAGAAAGCTTAAAACACCTTCTGTGATAAATGGAAATTAAAAGTAAATTGCAATAAAACAGTCTACTCTATATTCTCAAGAGCCATCCTGTTTCCAAGAAAGAAATAACACTCTCCATCCAAGGCCATCGACTCGCGAAGAAAAACCCCCACATATTTGGGCATACAGTTAGACAGACAACTATCTCTGAACAAACACACTCAGAATGTAAAAATCAAAGCCACAAGGAGACTCCAGTTACTAAAAACGACAGCCAGTACTAATTGGGGAGCAGACAAAAACTCGCTTCGACAACTCTATGTTAGGCTATGTGCGTTCCGTCATGGACTACAATTTAGCCCTCCAAAATGTAGGTAGTAAAAACACACACAAAACCTTGGACAGAGTACAAAACCAAGCCCCTTCGCTTCATCTCCGGTGCCCTGAGATCGACACCCACAGCAGCATGTGAAATACATACTAATGTGGAACCACTTGGACTTCGCAGAGAATCAGCAGTGCTTGAAATGGTTGAAAGATACAAACGAAAAGAGGAAAACCATCCAAACAGAATTCGGCAGAGAAATGGAAACCAAGAACAAGATTAAAACAAAAATCCCTGCTACACATTGCTAACAACTTGAATGAAAGACACAGACTCCCAGAAAACAGAAAAAAAATCTATTTTAATCAGTCAAAAACCTCCATACGCCGAACTAAAACTTCCAAAAATAAAGACATAACCTCATAGAAGAAACAACAAGAAATAAAAACAAATCAGATATACAAACATTAGCAATGAAGACAATACAAGAATACCCAGACAACTGGATAACATGTTTACACAGATGGATCTGCCCACAAAGGAACTAAAAATGCTGGGTATGGGTTTGTAGCAGAATACCCAGATAAAACCTGTGATAAAATCCACAATTCTTGCGGAAGCTCCTGCTCAAACTACGAGGCAGAGGCAGTTGCAATAGAGCCTCACTGCGACACCTCTCTCTGTTTTCCAGCTAAAACCTTCAAAACTTCAAAACACTGTCATCCTCCCCCCAAATCCAAGCATCAGAAACACACTTAAGTCACCGGAACAATAAAAAAAAACGCCCAAACTTTACGCATGGCAAAAAGACCGAAGGGTAGACTCGGGTGGTCGCTGGTTCGGATAAGTAAGTAAGAAAGTGGTGATATCACTTCCTTCCCCTTTGGGCTTCGTTTCTACTCCCACTTTATCAACAATTTTTTGAATTTGGGGATTTCTGTTTTTTAGACATTACACATTTTAAATTTTTATCCCCATGATTTGAGATTATCAATCATGTGTCAATATACAACTCGTCAAAGTTGGACAGAGAGCTAGGGTTCTTTTATCATCAATTTCACAATATTATTCACAATATCTAACACCAAATTTTTTTTGTGTCACTAACAATAAGAGATATGTCTTTTACCACAATATCAAATTCTTCTCTGAAGGTAATCACGCCTTAGATTTCTCATGATAAACCCTGTAATTATGTGAAGTGGAAATGTGGGTTCATATGGCATCATGCTAGGAAAAAACAGTAAATGGAACATTGTGAAAACCATAAAACATGTTGAAACCTTGATCATGGCGCAGTTTGATAAATGTGACTAACCGTCTGTATTGGTTTTTGGTTGGAATATAACTTCTTTCTTCTTCTTCTTCTTCTTCTTCTTCTTTTCTTCTTCTTCTTCTCTTCTTCTTTTCTTTTTTCTTTCTTCTTCTAAAACTACTACTACTACTGGCACTTCTTCTTTCAGCTTATCCCGCATTTTGCAGGGTTGCCATAACGAAATGACACATATCCATGCATCTCGATTTTAAATTTCTTCGTCTTCCTCAGGCCCCGTTCTTTCATATCGTACTTACCTTATCCAACGATCTAGTCTGTGGGTGGCTCTTTGCCTCTTTCCCGCTAATTTATATATCCAAAAATTTCTCCCACGTATTGATACTCCCTCTCTCGTCTCTTTTACATGTCCGAACCATTTCAATCTGTCTTCTCTCATCTTTATTGATTACATTCTTCTCTTCAGCCAACCTTTGAATTCGTTGATTTCCCACTTTTCTATTCTTGTCCAGCTCTGCCCACCTCTACTTCTTTACCTTGTATCTTTGTCGAACCGGCTGTCTCTAATCAATACATTGCCGGTCTTACAAAAAGATGTTATACTTTTCCCGTCAACTTTGCGGAAATTCATTTGTCACACATAGCTCCAAATACCTTCCACGAATTATTCCAGCCTGCCTGGATCATCTTTTAACCTCTATCTCACCGCCCCGTCTCTTTTGACACTTGTTTCCATTCGTTATGGTGAGAAGAAATGCATTTCTTACACCGCAAAAGCCCCGATGTTTGTATCATATATAATCTAATTTGTCATTTCAACCCAAAATAATACTGTTTTGAAACAGTGGATCACATAATTTAACTATACTCTTCATAATGCGCATATGCGACCCATCGTCTCAAAACGGTATAATGTCGGGATGGAGCTGATGCTTAAATGTCAAATTGAAACTAAACTGATCAAAAAAAAAAAAAAAAAAAAAAAAGAAGAAATCTTGGTTTCCCTTGAAAAAGGCTTTTAGTACGTCTAATGGATATTGCACTATATAATAAAAAAACGAGCATTTATATAGGATAATATCCACTAAACGTGCTCAACGCGCTTTTCAAGGGATCCCTAGCCAAAAGCAATCGAACCATGGACCTTCCAATCCGAAGGCGAGTTGTCACACCACTAGGAAACATAGCCGCTCGGTTAAAATTAAAGAATGAAAAACGTTTCGACGGAGTTCGACCAAATCGGGGAATCGCATTTCACGCCTCAATCAGTGGTATTTGGTGTAGTCGTTACATTATTGATGTAGGTAAACATGGGCGATTGATTTGGATTTTGATGAAAACTGACCTTAGAGAATTTTTTAAATGGAATTACGATGCTTTGCTTACTTGCTTGCTCGACCATTGGTATCTCGTCGGTGCCTCAAACTGGGAGGTCAACACAAAACAATCCAAGTTTACAATGTAATACAGAAAAACCACGAAGGCTTCGTATGGGACAGACGTTGTCATAGACAACATTAGAAGTCAAACAATAGAAGAAGAAGTGGAATACTTTGTTCTGGTTGAAGATGCTCGTCATGAAAAGAGTAGGATAGGGATGTCCCTCATTATATGTCCTGGCCAGCATTATGGACAGTACGTAAGTACGTCAGTTTGAATGTAATTAAGTTAGCAAGTAAGTAGGAAACGATAATGTGGTCGGTTGGATAATAACTTGCTGCTTCAAGTAATTAAAAAAAAACGCCCTTCCAGTATCGCCAGATGACTTAGCTTCAGTATTCCATTACGGAATAAATAATCCATCAATCAATTGTCCAATGTGAACAAAGAGCAAATTGGGAGTGAATAATTTTGCTCAAAGAGGAAAAAATAAAATGAAAATGAGAGTGTCTGGAGCGGAGATTAATCTCGGGACCCCCCAGTGTCACAGAGCAAAGCATTAAGCACCCAACCACGTCGCATTCCGGTTCAAATAAGTAAAGATAATGTTAGTACAACAATAGCCTGCAGATTCAGGGACAATTGGGACAGCAAGAGAATGGGGACTCGATTGCTGAAAATCAAGTTTAAAGATCTTCTTGTATCTATTAACTAATCTGAGAACACTACAATTTGTCAAAATCCCATTGTTGATCTAAAAACAGTTTTCATATTAGCTCCACGACAACTATGGTAACTAAAGATAGGACAAGATCTAAGTTCGGATTATTTGGTTTTAGAAAACTGAAGATTTCCATAGTCATCATGTATGAGTTCAGAGTGGACTCACATTCTCACTACTTCCAGATCAAAACAAATACGTCACCCCATCCCCTTTACAGTCTTGCTATATATATTATATATATATATATATATATATATTATATATATATATATATATATATATATATATATATATATATAAATGTGAGCAATTTATGATGAGTAAAAAAACAGGAGAAAGGGAATGTGAGCCACTCTCACTAGAAACTGATGTGAAAGACTGATTGTTGGAATTGTAGTATGTTTAGCGGAATTACGTCGGTGTCTCTCTGGGATGTATTTTTTTAATTCGAGCAAAATCGAATCTGGCAGTCTATTTAAGAAATTGAAAAAAAGGCTGAATAGAGGATAATTTTTTATGTGATTTTGCTTAGGTGGCAATTGAATTGTTGCAAACATATTGACGTTGATGTTAAGACTATAGCCAAAAAGATGACTGAGTACTTGTATCTCATATGCTAGTTTTAATTGCCAGAGTTATCCAAATTACAAATACTTTTTTGATACTAAATTGCCGTGTCGTGTCGTGTTATTCAATCTATACCTTATTACAACATCTTTCATAATACTACGTTCTTTTTTTAGGATAAACCAAACCCATGATCACCATTGAAATCCATCATTATTGAACGAAACAAAGATCTTACGACGGCAAAGCGAGACAACAAACAATGATTAGAGAATCGGACATTCGTTTGTTTATTCTTTCTACTTTTTTTTTATCAGTGTTCAAGACTCGGCTTCTATAAATGATTCCACGAAGTCAGACCGAAAAAAATCTAAAAGATACATGAGATTCGTAGTTTCAGTATTTGAAACAGATATATTAGGGGCCTTTTTTGTTACCATCTTTTTTTTTACTTTTAAAAGCAGTTCTTCAGAGCCTGCGATTTGTACTTATTTTAAGGACTGATAATCCACATTGTTATGGCTCATTGTTGTAATGGAAATACTCTCAAATCGACGGAAAATATTGTATATATATATATATATATATATATATATATTATAATTATATTATATATATACATACATAAATTTATTATATATACAACGATGTTGAATCAAGTCCATAATTGTTGTTAGGTTATCAGACTGCAAATATGTGCACGTAAATCTATGGCATTTATCACACATTCAAGAGCGCTATGGCATCATTGTGATTTCCCACAGAGGCAAAGCTGTTACTTGTCGGGTACTCATTTTACACCTGAGTACGGTAGAGAATGTGAGTAAAGAGGGTATTCCAAGGAAATCAATTGTGCGTCTCTCAGAATGGGACTCGATCAAACCATATGCACTGAACTAAAAGGAAAGAAAAGTTGTGACGTTATACCTTCTACTTTTCTTGTTCTAAAATCATTGGAAGTGTGTATATAACTAGTCATTCGGAGAACCTAATAAATGAATAGTCAACATATTGAATCATAAGGTGGCTTAACTATTTTAGTAGCCAGATGTATAGGGAGATTCTTAGGTTTACGGTACGTAAAACAGCGAAGATAGATGATCTTCATTAACGACCAGTATGTATTTAGGCTAGAAAATAAGATGTCATCACTCTGAAAGATCATTTACACAAAGTATGTATTCAGTCCCTTGGAAGAATGGTTTTACACTTCCAATGGGATAGGTACCATTTTCTTTGACATCACACTTTTCTATGTGGTCTTGTGGTATGACACTCGCTTTCGGATCAGAAAGTCCTGGGTTCGAGCTTCGCTCGGCATATAGTTAAGTCCTTAGAAAAGATTCCTTTTACTCACATTCTCTCACCGTACTCAGGCGTATAAATGAGTATCTGGCCGTGAACATCGTTTTCTCTGTGGGAAAAAAATTGTAATACAGCCTAACAGGCATTATGTCTCATTTTACATGTAACGTGTTGCTGTTGCTTAGGGATCCTTGTAAAGTGCTGTGAGCACGTTTAATGGATATTGCGATATATTATATTATATATAATGTATTATATATATATATATATATTATATATTATAAATATTATATGTAGTATAAAGCTCAAGTTATTCCCGTTGTTTCCCCACCCGGGGAAAAGAAAATGGGAAAAATCCAATTCCCCGGTTCATTTACCAAAATAATTGATACAAAAGAATATTATTTATGCGAAAAAACGGGGAATTTTTTAAAGATGCAAAATTCCGACGTTTTAAATTTTTTCTTTTCTTCTAATTATTGGCTGTTTCATAGGGTAAAAAGGCCATTTTATAATTGAAAAGGGCTTTAAATGTCTAAATTTAGCAAAAATATTCCCAAACCAACCAAAATTTAACATAGAAAACCATGAAAAAAGGCCAGGACGAAAAGGCCAAAACTGTCAATCTTCTCCCCCCCCCCCCCCCCCCATCCCCAACCCTTTCATCCGCGTAGTAAAGAGCCCAAAATTCAAGAACGACAGTTAGAAATATTTGGGTTGTTTTTTTTTTTATTTTTTTTTTTTTCTTTCCCCTATCCCAATCTAACTCCCCCTCCCCACAAAATGTTTGTTTTCTTTTCTTCTTTAAATGCCATATTCCCCAACAAAACATATTTTTGAGAATTTTGGCCAAAAATCAAGTTTGGATTTTAAATCTAGGTGATTAAGTTGAGCTTTTTTTTTAGATATTTTTTCATAAAAAGGGCAATATCCACAAAAAGTGTCAAGCGCTTCAAGGGGCCCCCGGCCAACAGAAAAAAAATTAAAAAAGCAGGGGGGTGACATGCCGCCCCGTTAGGCGATATTTACAAATTTTTTTGGACAAAAGACAAAGCTGTTTAAAGCCAGGTACTCATTTTTACACCGAAAATGGGGAGAGAATGTGGTAAAAAACCTTCTCCAAAAACCCCAATTATGCACCGAGCGAGGCCGAACTCAGGACCCTTCCCCCATCCGAAGCGTTGCAACCACAAACCCCCATAGGTTTTTGTATTTCCCCTTTTCCTTTTTTCCCAATCTTTTTCCTCCCCTTTTCCCCTACAACCTTTGTATTCTTTCTTTTTTAATTATCAAATTTTTAAATAAAAAAATTTGTTGAAATTTTTGGCCAAAATCAAGTGTGGATTTAAAACTATTCGATTAACTCACTTAACCCTTAAAACCAAATTCCCCGTATTTGGGCCGTGTTTAACTTATCCATCGACATCTATAGATAGTTCGTAGTGCCACTCATGTCTTTTATTGTTTTTTGGGCCCAGGGGAAAGATTAATGCTCACTGAACTGTATTAACCTGACTATAAACGTTTTAGGAACACACGTTTTTTTTGTTTGGCCCCCTTATACTTCCCGGGTGGAATGTTATGACTTCTTAGCCAAAGGGTACTATCTAATTTTTTTTTAGACAAATTTTTAAAAACTATTTAAATTTTTAAAGCTAAACCATTTCTTTTATCTTCCTGGTAGTGGAGCTGGTTAATAAAATTATTTAGAATACCAATTTTCTTTAAATTGAGGATTATTTTTTTAATTTTTTAAAAATAAAAAATACTATCTAGGGAGATGTTACAGCAAGGAGTTTAAAATTTAAAAAAGGGAGGGTTGGGTGAGTCAAGTCGTGCCACGTTAAAAATTTCGCCTGACACTAGAACCCTTAGGGGCTGGCAGTTTACGTCTTTTTTTTTTTTGTTTTAGGGCAAGGGTGGTTTTCGTTTGACAA
>NW_027622409.1:0-12969 GCF_034508935.2 Berghia stephanieae
TCTACCTTATGAGCCATCCACCACTCAAGTTATAGCGAATGTTGACAGAATAATAATTTGTTGATCTTCAACTCACCTATAACACCTACACTACTCATAGAATCAGAATCAGAATCCATGGATCGACTTTTTGCTTTATTCGCCACCCACCCAGTGGAATGGAATGACGACATGCAATAATAATTTTGCCTGAAAATCGATGTGCAGGCAGGCCAATGTCATGCCGATCATACAGCATTATTTGTTTTATTCCAGAACCGACGGGACAGCAACTAGTATTGTCATGACAATGAATGGTGGGTGACGGTTTCAACGCTTTGGATTTTGGTTTGTTTTTTTTTTTTTCATATGCTTTTAACCAGATAAATGCCGTACTCTGGAAAAACATGTATTTAGACATTGGCCAGAAAACTCGGCATTCAAATATAAATCGGTTGATTTATATGACCCTCATAAAAAAAAAACTCTCAAACCTGGGACTGCGTGAAGTTAACTGGTTAAGGGTTTTTGTAGCGCTTGCGACACTTGTATGGTATACTACGACATGTCAGCTCAAGGAAAAAGGATTGGTTGATTTAATTACTTTATCGTTATTTAGGATAATGATCGACATCAAAGTGCGGCAATGTGGTCTTGTGGTATGACACTCGCTTTCGTATCGGAAGGTCCCGGGTTCGAGCCTCGCTCGGCGCATAACAGTCCTTGTGGATTTTTTTTTTTAAAACTGTGACCTATATACCGAAAGTCGAGCACAAAATATATAACAGAAGGGGGGGAGGGGGAGAGAGAGAGAGAGAGAGAGAGAGAGAGAGAGAGAGAGAGAGAGAGAGAGAGAGAGAGAGAGAGAGAGAGAGAAAAAAGAAGAAAAAAAAAAGTTTTCAGATGTAAAACATGACGTACAAACCAAAAACTAACTACCGTTATTACGACATAAAACATCCTAAACTGCTCTGATGTAGTGTAACATTCACGTCCTTTCCCCGGTCTTTCTCATCAAGGGGGAAGGGGATCATTCAAACTTTCTTAGCCGAGAAGTATTCAATATCCAATAAGTAAGTAAATGACGGGACGAATTATCCAGCAGGCTTTGGGATAAATAAAAGTCAAGAGGGCGTTTGATTGATGGCTGGAGTAGCCATACGTGTTTTGATTGATAAGGTTGACAGTTTTACATGACTAGGGATCTACCAACTACAGCAACCCCCCCCCCCCCCCCCCCCCCCACCCTTCCACTATGTTTCCACTTAACTACGGCTATCATCGCCTCGAAAATAAATAAAAAACAATAATAATAATGATAATAAAAATAAACCAAAAAGGGTTTTCGATACAGGAAGGGATTGGTTTTAATCGATTCAGTAGAGATTGCGGGACTTCGTTTTAATCCAATTCGTCACCCTGCTGTCACACTTCTGACTCCATGGGGAAACAATTTAGCGTTGATGACATCAAAGTAGAATATCATTCTGTTTTGTTGTTTTATTTTGTAAATTAATCAAATTCCCCAAATACTTAATTCAAAAATAATGAAAAACAAACGGTGACATTCGAAAGAGACCAGACTATAGACAGACCGGGGTAAAAGACATGAAATTAGGCAGTATTGATACTAAAGCTGCTTGAAGCTGTGGACTAAAAAGTGTTGTTGTTGGCTAGGGACACCTCGTAAAGCGCTGTGAGCACGTTTAGTGGATATTGCTCTATATAAAAGTTCAAAGGGGAGGGGGGGGGGGGTGTGATTCCAACTTCCAGCCGAGAAGTGTTCAATATTCAATAAGTAAATGACGGAACGAATTACCCTGCGGTTATGCGGTCTTGTGGAATGACATTGGCTTTCGGACCGGAAGGTCCTGGGTTCGAGCCTCGCTCGGCACATAGTTGAGTCCTTGGAAAAGGCTCTTTACTCACATTCTCTCACCGTACTCATGTGTAAAATGAGTATCTGGCCGTTTACGGCGTTGTCTTTGTCCGAAAAATATCGCCTAACAGGCGTCATGTCCCGTCCTACATGCTAAGCGTTGATGCTGGCCAGGGAACCCTTGTAAAGCGCTTTGAGCACATTTAGTGGATATTGCGCAATATAAAAGCTCAAACCTTAATACTTATAGTACTCTATGATGTCCAAGATGACATTACAAACATCTCTGATCTGGTCATTCAACGAACGATGAAAAACGTTAATCTCTTCATATCTTAAATCCACAAATCATCTATAGATAGTATGCGCTTGGCTTACAATCTCAAAACATTGCCATCCGGAAGTATAACGGACCAACACACAAACCTATGTGTAACCTTAAAAGTTAATATAGTTTAGTGAGAATTACTCATAAACGCGGATGGCAAAAAACAATAACAAAGACCCGAGTGACGTCAACTTCATTCTATCTATAAATACAAGGTAATTCAATACAGTGTCGGTGAGCATTTGACTTTTGACGTTCAATTGGATTCAATAGTCTGATGTCACCTCGCCCAGCAACGGTGACGTGGTTCTAAACAAAGAAAATCGATACTTTTCATATGTCTTGTGATCAGAATGTATAAAAGTCAAAACATGATCATATTTATAATGTTTTTCTCTTCTGGATACACTTTTATGCTCGTCGGAGAAATATTTCATAAGGGCGCACGCCATTGTTCCGATAGTTTAGAGCAAGTTACTAAGTTAAAGTTACTCTGCGTCAGTACGGGGGAAGTGACGTCACGACTGTTGAACCTTATTGTAATGTGCACGTTTTAGTGTGACCAGTGGTGCAATACATACAAATATACAGGGCTGCCAACCTCAACATAAGAAACAATATAAGACTGCTTTTCAAAAGGGGTGATATTTGGGGAGAAGAATTTTACATACCGATAATGTAAACTTGCAGTCGTCTCTCAGATTACATTTCCGTTTAAATATCCAAAAGTATTTAGAATTAAAACAAAACAAAACAAAACAAATAAACAAAAAAAAAAAAACCAACAAATATCCAAGTAAAGAAATATAGTAACAAACCACTCAACGCTTCTGAACCCGAACTGTTGATATATTATAGGTGGTAAAATCGTGTCTTAAATATAAAATTTAAAAAATAAAAAATTCTGAAGTATTAGAGAAACCGAATAAAAACAGTCAAATGTTGAGAACTGATTCTACAAAAATCGCAGAATCCAAATAGAATACGGGGTAATGTAAATGTTGCTTTTCTGTAGTGTTTCATTCATCGTGTTTTGATGATAAATTGAAGCTTGCATTCAATTTCACATTGTTAGAGAATTAAAAAAGAAAAGCATATATTTGTACAAAGGTTAGAGAAAGAAGGTGTTATGGACATCGCAGTGCACCAATATATCAGAAAAATACCACTATCAAGATGATCATTTCGTTTCATTCATTTTTTTTTTTTAATGAGCTTTTATATAGTGCAATATCCACTAAATGTGCTCAAAGCGGTTTACAAGGGTCCCTGGACAATAGCAACACTTAAAATATAGGAAGGGATATGACGTATGTTGGCGAAATTACAATTTTTCGGACAGAGACAACGCTTTTAACGACCAGGTACTCATTTTAACCCGAGTATGGTGAGAGAATGTGAGTAAAGAGCCTTTTCCAAGGAATTTACTATGCACCGAGCGAGGCTCGAACCCAGGACCTTCCGATCCGAAAGCGAGTGCCATACCACTAGACCAGATAGCCGCATTTTTCGCATAAGTAAGCAGAAAGCCTAAGTAAATTTAACTCCCCTGAAATTTCAAACAAGTCAGCATCTGTCACAGACGATATATTTAGTGATGTTCCCCCTAGTAAATGTCGTTACCCTGAGGCAAGCCTTCGGGGCAACATTTTCTGTCGACTGGACCAGGTGGAGTGTCTCGGTAAAAAAAAAAAAACAAAAAAAAAAAAACAAAACATACTTATAGTAATTTGCCCCTGGCGCATCCTGCACGCTTCCTCCTTGACGGTAAAAGTAAAACGAAAACGACCTGCAAAATTGGTGTCCATTTGAAACACTTTGAATAGGCTTCAATAGTCGTGACGTCACTTCCCTCGTAATGACGCATAGTAACTGGTTCTAAAGTATCGGAACAATGGCGGACGCCCTTATGAAATACTTCTACGACGAACATAAAAGTGTATCCAGAGGAGAAAAACATTATAACTCTGATCATGTTTTGACTTTTATAAATTCTGATCACATGACATGTGAAAAATTTCTAGCCAGCATGAATAATAAAAAGTACAGATTTTCTTTGTTTAGAACCAAGCTGCTGATTGCTGGGTGGACGTGACGCCAGACTATTGAATTTGAATCCCATTGGAAATATCCGTTTAGAACATGTGATGCACTTAGCACATTCAAAACACACACAGAGAGAGAGAGAGAGAGAGAGAGAGAGAGAGAGAGAGAGAGAGAGAGAGAGAGAGAGAGAGAGAGAGAGATTTTTTGTTTGTTTGTTGCTTTAGGTCTCTTCCAACACAATTGAGGTTATATGAGAGACCGCTGAAACAAAAAAAAACAAGCAATCTAACAAAAATAGTACAAATGTCAATCAAAATCATAACCTAAAGATATCATAAGCTAAATTATAAATAACCAAGAACAAACAGGCAGAGGATTTACAGGAAAAAAAAATATCCCCTGTCAAAAATACAATCACAAACCAAAGAAGCAGGATAGGCTAGTAAAGAGAAGAAGAAACGACATCACTATCGGATCGTACACCCATGCGAACATCATAGGTATATGATTCAAGGGTGATGCTCCCATCCAACCACCCGCAGAGAGAGAGAGAGAGAGAGAGAGAGAGAGAGAGAGAGAGAGAGAGAGAGAGAGAGAGAGAGAGAGAGAGAGAGAGAGGGGATAAATTGCCCTTGAAGCACAGTATGTCTGTAGACATAGGTAGGATGTATCTGGACTGACAATCTGATTAAAATTGCTCCAACCCCCCGCTGCAGTCTTCCTCCGTTTACACTTGCTGTCTTGTCCAATTATTTACAGTGTCGTAAGTATTTTGTGCAGTTGAATAACAGATATGTCAGAGAGAGAGAGAGAGAGAGAGAGAGAGAGAGAGAGGAGAGAGATTACAATCTCTCTCTCTCTCTCTCTCTCTCTATATATATATATATATATATATATATATATATATATATATATATATATATATAAGTATCAATCCACTATTAAGGTGACCACTGTGAAATGCACCAATTGGAGGACCAAGCATATGTCTTGTTCAAATTGATTAAACTGTTCAATCTTTGTTCAAATGAGTATAGTTTGATTCCCTACAATGATTTATGAACACAATTCTGATGCTTGATGATCACAATGGTATATAGAAAATTACTCGGTCCCCCTAATGTTTTACTAAGTGTTTCTGTAGCTTTAAGGAGACATTTGGTAAAAACATGTTTTTAGGGAGACCACATTAAAAAACCCTTTTAGGGAGCCCAGTATATGTTTATATATGTGTATACCTAAGAGTGCATTTTCAAGTGAGCTACCACCAAATTGTCTAAATAAAGTAAGTCCTTAAGATTAAGAGCTTCATGGCCATAGTGTCGAAGCTTATCCCAGTGTGCGTAGAGTGAAGTGGCCGAGCAACGCATTTACTAACTCCTGGGAAGGTCCATCCCTCAGAAGGGGCGCTCAGGGAAATAACCTGGGACTCAAACACGGCAAAAAATATTCCCAGTTGCTCCGTGCGCCATTGTTTTTGCAGTCACCGACCCCTTTAGAAACCTGACGACCCAGGTTAAGATCAGAGATAGAAGGGACCAGGCAGAGGAGTTTATTTGTTGTTGTTGTATACCACTGAATGGACTTGGTTTGTTTTGTTTTGTTTTTAAGGGTTTTACGGCGCTTGCAACACATTAAGGTCATATCAGCGCCAGTAAAAAGGAAGAAAATGGGATAGTAAAAAGTTCTGGAACTACAATTAGAGCACCCAAGAAAAAGTAAGGCAAAGAGGATTTGTTTCAAATAGGAAACAGTAGATTCCAAGAGCCCACTATCAAAGTACTTAGTTTGATATCACCTAAACGTCTCATTCAGACACAAGCACAGGTCCCAACAAAGAGGGATACACTCAAATGTTTACAAAGCATAAATAATATGTAAACAAAACAATAAAGAGCATAACAGACAGATGATTTACAAGGGAAAAATATAATCTCCCAAAACTCGAACTATACATTTGACTGTTTCCCTCCCAGCCAGGTCCTGGACAAAACCAAGTAATCCCATCCCGAGACAAAGACAGAAAACAAGTTGGAAAACAGACATAAGGGGATAGAAGACGCAACGAGTACGTCCCTGCCCATTATGGGAAGTCGGGAACCCCACCCAGTGAATGGAGTTGGATGGATAGGAAAGCAGATCTGATGGACACAATGAACGGCTTCAATCAACATCTCATTCACTTTAACTTGCACAATGCTTGCTTTGGTTTCGTGGTAGACAGTTCGTCTGACGCCCGAGTTGCCAGGGTTCGAATCCATATTTGTGGCGATACAGAGTCATTGTAAAAGTCTCATTTACAGTCTCACTTGTGTTAATTGGAGTACGTTACTGAATTGTAACAACGTTGTTCGTGTCCATATAAATGTACTACCAGCTGCACGTTGAGCTCATTGTGGGTTTTATGATACATCAAGCTCGTGTAAAATTACATTTACATTTGACCGAAAAATGATACATAACGATAGAAGTCTACAAATCATATTGCAGGTTTATTTCAGTTCCAAAAGCCATCACAAACATTCATCCACTGTATCACATAAGTCTTTGGT
This sequence comes from Berghia stephanieae, assembly GCF_034508935.2. Lineage (NCBI taxonomy): Eukaryota > Metazoa > Mollusca > Gastropoda > Nudibranchia > Aeolidiidae > Berghia > Berghia stephanieae. Next base: position 6,785 of record NW_027622409.1, read on the forward strand.
CACCAAATAAAAGCATGAAGTTTGCTATGTGTACAGTGCAACATAAAAGGATAGAAACAGTTTTACTGATAAAACCCTCAAATGATAACAAACCAATATGTTGTTGCTGGTAAGTTGCTTAATTGCATTTGTTAAAAAGCATAAACTGTGAAGCAAAAGTGTTGAAAATCGTTTGAATAAAGTTTAATGCAAAAAAAAAATAATTCTTAAGCACTTTATGCCGTTCTAAGCTGTCGTTGCTGCATTTTTTTTCATTATTAATTATTATTATTCTGATTAAGGATGAGGGGATAAAGAAAGAATGAAATTAAATGCACAGAGGTGTCATTTCTTGACAGTCACCTCTAAAGATTGCAACTCTTAAAATTATCATAAAAAGAATAGTGAAATTTTACATAAGGTATCTAGAAAATGCTGAACATAAAGCTATATTGGCCAATTAAGTTAGGGTTAGGAGAAAGACTTTTTATTCTGCCATATCTGATTCTTTCAGATAGTTCTACATAGCTGCCAACTTTTCAAAAATAAAATAAGGAACGCTCATTTGGCCCGGGATGAGGGGCGATGTGTGCCGAAGCCCCCCCCCCCCCCCCCCCCCCCCTTCATCGAATCGCAACATATAAAAGTCAGCCTTTTTAATTACTATTACTAACACTAACAAGTTTGAGATGACAGAGGCTAGTCCAAATGTTGTTCAATTATCGGGTTTAGTACCAGCACATTTGAATCGTTAAAATGACACTTTCCACAATGATTGTTGTTTTGTTTTTAAGGGTTTTACGGCGCTTGCAACACATTTAGGTTATATCAGCGCCAGTAAAAAGGAAGAAAATTGGATAGTAAAAAGTTCTAGAATTACAGTTGAAGCATCCAAGAGAAAGTAAGACATAGGGGAACTGGGAACAAATAGGGATCAGATGTAGATTCCAAGAGCGTATCACCAATGTACTTAGTTTGAGATCACCTATAAGTCTTATCCGGACACAAGAACAAAATCCAACAAAGAGGAACACACTCAAATGCTTACATTATACATTAAAAAATAACAAATATAGTAATAATACATAACAGAGAGATGATTTACAAGGAAAAAAAATATCATCTCCCAAAACAATAAATATGCATTTGACTGCTTCCCTCCCAGCTAGGACTCCGGCGAGGGCCAGGAAAAAAACAAGTAATCTCATTCCAAGACAAAGACTGAAAGCATGTTGGAAAACAGATATAAGGGGATAGAAGACACAGTGTGTACCTCCCTGCCCGCTATGGGAGCTTTCCACAATGAGATCAAAATTCAGAACGGACAATATAAAGAAAGAATTCAACTGCCTCAAATTTGATAAGGACCAATACACAAGAAGCACAATTGTAAAATAAATGAAATAACTTAAGATGGTTAGAAATGCATAACTACCAACCTGGTACATCACTTGAGAGGGCGTTTTGGGGTAAAAATTAGGTGAGTTCAGATAAAAAGTAGACGATTGCATATATGTTTTCTTTCATGCAACATAATGGTCTTTAAGTAGTATACTATAATAGTAGTTATAGTAAAATGCACCTCTAAATATTAGAGAATTCCTACTTCTTTACTTTGACAAGATAAACACACCTAAAAATGGAGTATACTTATTTTTCTTGAACCTAAACCGTTACAAAAGCTTGCTTGAAAAAAAAAAAATTAAAATCAGATGAAGATGTTTTTAAAGGGATTAAATTTATATATTTCATAAATTAATAAAGGGAAATAATCATTGTCATCTTTAATCAATATAAGCAATTGATTTTCTTATTGAATACCTTCCAATCAAAAAGGTGGATTTAATTTTATTCTTAATTAAAATAATATTTGTAACAAATAGTGAAAGTATCAATACTGTCTTAGAATATTCAAAGTATATCGAGGCTAACATCCATTTCCTATGCAAATCTCCAATACATTATGAAAGGTTTGAGTAAAATACAGGCGTCATATAAACGAATGGAACTTTTTTAATTGTTGAAAATCATTTATGATAGAGGCATAATTCAAATTAAAGAGCTACACAAATGGAGATTATGCTCTCACTGGACACCAATAATAATGATAATAATAATAACAACAATAGTAGTAGTAGTAATAGTAATAATAATGGATCAATAATAATAATTCATTAGGCTCACATGGCTTTTTTACCACAAATTAGTCAAAAATTACAAAATACGGATTTTGAACTAAAATAAGCACTTACGGACTCAGGAAGTCAAATACGGAACAAATCCGTTTTTAACAGAACGGTTGGCAGCTATGGTTCTACAAAGCATTTGTCTCTCAAGCTGAGCAAATGAATGTTCATATAATATAAAAAAGGATATTGCAATGATGAACAGATTGTACTATATAAAGATAAAACGTTTTTGTAAACCCCAAAATATGTCAATAACACTATACAATACAATGAATGTAATACAAATCAAATTCATGATTGTCATTACACCGATTGAAACGCTCTTTCCCTTCTATATTTATTTCTTTCATTAAAAATCTTTGTCTTCACCAAACTAATTAGTGTACCTTCAGGGATTCCTTTTTGTGAAAATACCCTGTGGTGTTTTAAGAACAGAATAATTTCAGACTTTCTAGGTAATGATCCCCTTGAACTATGTGCTGAAACATCTTCGACAAAGTTTTTAAAATATGACTTGACTCTATCTGTATCCTCATCTGACCATGACATGTATCTCCGATTTTTGCTTGAATTCCTCTTGGGTTCAGTTTGTTTTGAAGAACACGTAAGCTGATTTGGCACTCCTGCTTCACCATCAAATATTTCTTCTTGATTTGCAGCTGTTACTATGGATGTTCCAAAATTTGCATTTGAGTCTCTATTCACTACAGAGTCATTTGTTTCAATGTTACAATTTCCTTCCCCAGTGACCGATGCTGAGTTATCAATTTGACCCAAAAAATGAACAACTTCTGTTATTTCTCGTATTGCAAGTGGACACTGATAAATGTTTTGATTGATTGATTCACTGTGTCCCATATGTCGATAGAAGACATCTCTCTCGTGTTGTGGGACATCAAGTAAGGCAAATAATGTCGAAGCTCGGTGCCTGAATTTATCAGCTATTAACAACTGGGGTTTCTCTAAATCCTTTACTAAGGAAGTGACATATTTGATGGCAATGTAACCACTTACATGATCTTTGGATATTCCTGTATTTGGAAAAAGAAATGGGTTGTCTGAAATATCAACAGCTTTACGCTCCTGTGCAAGTTTCCTTAAAGGCTGAATTGTGTCATTGGGTATCAACACAGGGACCAACATCTTGCTTCCCTTTCCAGACTGATAGGCCAGCTTATACTTCTCAAGTAACGCTTTTTCCAGAGGATCAGTGACATGTTGTACAAGCTGGGGATCAACCCATACACCTGAATCTGCATCATTCCAGTCTTTTAACAACATCCTTGCGGGTTCTCCGCCTCTCATCGCATTAAACATTGTAAGCCTAGCTACGATGACATTGCGAAGCCTAACAAACATATGTGAATCAAATAATCGATAATCATCCTCACAAATACGGACCATCTCTTCAGTAATAAATTGCCGTAGCTTCTTTATATCATTCTCTAATGGCATCTCTTTGGGTTTTCTCAAATTTGTTCTCTTTGCTTCACATTGAACTCTGGCTGTAAAAAAAATACTATCCCAATTATAATCCAGGACAGCTTTGAACAAATCTATCTCTGCGGATTCTTCCATTTTGTTTTGCATTATATATTCCCCTTTTAAGAAATTAATTAACTTTTTCAATATAAATCCAATTGAAAGCTTCAAGCCTGCTTTCAATGTCCCATCCTCTTTCAAAGTCATTTCAGAAATGGTTTGCGATATTTCATTAAAGTTACAACGCTTCACCACGTCCTCTCCAGAGAAAGAAGGTTGATTTGTTCTCTTCCTAGTTTTTAAAATCAAATTTCCTAAGATGCGTAAATCACTCATTATAACTTTTCTCTCCTTCTTTGAACTTTTACTCCACAATTTTGTTCCTAACAATACTATAGCTTTGTCTGATCGACACAAATTTCCCACTTCATCATTCCGAAATTTGTCAAGAATATTCTCCTTTATTTCTTTACTTGCATTGGGAGCCACGGGATAAAATTTTACAACCCCAGTACACAGAGCATGCTCAGTACTACATTTCTTTTTGTGTTCATAAACCCTTCGTCCAGAGTAAAACCCCTTACAGCCAGCACACATAACAACTTCATGTGACCCTTGTGCTCTCTCACGCATAACTATTGAATTGTTTCTAGTGTTTGAATAAAAAATGCCCTTTTTCTTGAGATTCTCCATTGTTCTATCCCTTTCCTTTACAGGCTGTTTCATGGCCTCTGTAACTTCTGTCTCATCTTTGTGTTTCCTCATCAAATGCCTTGAGAGTTTTGTTTGCAACTGTCCACAGTATGGACAGGGTCTCCTTGGCTTTTTGTATTTCTCTGGAAAAAAAAAAGAAGAAAATAAAGCACATCATGCTATGAACTATGAAAATAAATCAATAGACAGATCGTATGCACATCAGCTACATGACAGCGATAGAGAGGAATAGCATTCCAAATATTTAAGGCCTGGACAAGTAACTGTCATAATTCCTTCTTGTTATATACTTTTCTACCATCTATTCCTTTGGAAGAGGTATGTTAGATTTGTGGAGACCTCTGCCACATAACAAATCCAGTGAAAAGACGCCATATTTTTGTTTTGAAATAGAAATAAATAGATCAATCCACCCACTTCACTGGGTTCAGGGTTCCCTCTTCATTATAATCAAAATATGAACATAAATCGGAATAGTAACACATTGAAGTCTCATCTGAATACATAGATTGTCCTTTGTTGTTTCAGCGAAAAATCAGACAGAATGTCAAAAGAATTTTAGGTTTTTCCCCAACCACCCCTTGGAGGTATCAGTATCAGCGGAATGGTAAGCGTCATGTTTTTTACGTTGAGCAACAAAATTTACTCCAAATGCTTCACTCGACCCAGGCGGAAAAGCAATCAAGAATAGACCCAAGTCCTATCCAAAGACTAACATTTCATTTAAGTTTATTGTAGGCCCTTGGCCAATCGACAAAATTCAATTCACATAAATTATTTACAACAATCAGAAATTAATTATATCAATAATAGTAATAGAATGCAATGAAGGCAATATCATAATAAATAATAATAATAATAATAATAATAATAATAATAATAATAATAATAATAATAATAATAATAATAATAATAATAAAAGTAGCGGCAATAAGTAACAATTAATATAGTAACAAAAGTAATAATAGACTATATAGTTCATAGTCATAACAATGACTTTCTTTGTCATTGAGGGAGTGAGAAAAACATCACCGGCTGGCAGAACAAACAGCCGACATCAATCAAACGTCCTCCAGACCGGTTGAGCATCGGCTTCATTAATTCCTTAAAGACTTCCCCCCAACTGCCTGAACGATGCTGATGCCCAGACAACTTAATCCTGATTTATATTTTGTGGGAATGAAATATGACATGTATATGCCGGAAATATTTCAATAACAAACACACTGTTCAGATAGAAAATATTTGAGTCTTGCCTTTGTTAATTGACACAGGTAAGTTAGGAAAATAAATGCTAGTAAAAACGATCAGCAAGTTCGTGAACACTGCTTCTCAACTCGAACATATGTTTTCATCAAATCTACACACATCATGTTGTGAGCTGAATTTTAATGATCTCAGTTGTCATTGAAAGGAAACCCAAGAATTTTAGAATAAAGAAAAATATTGAACCTGGAAGTCAAAAGGGTTTGTAGCACAGCAGACATTATCAAAGTATAATTTTAGTACCGACAAATTAAAAAGAAAATGTGCTTTTCTTTAAATGCTCCCAATCATCATATACTGTTTAGGTTGCAAGATTAATAAAAATGTTATCTACTCTGATTCTCGTTAAGTTTCCAGCTGGTCTGTGAAAAAAAGCCTTAAGCATCATAGAAATACAAAGAAACAGTTTTAATATATAGATGGGTTGTAACAAAAAAACCATTTTAACACTTACAATACAAGCAATTTAAGTCTATTACAGACAAAAAAAAAACCCCAATAAAATAAACATGAACATTTTTATGGCTGGTTTCACTGATATCACTCACACATTGG